>NW_026726825.1:0-65280 GCF_029784015.1 Lycium ferocissimum
CCATTTTCGAATTTATTTTCTATATATTTCCCTTTTCTATATCTACAACCAAACAACCCTTAAAACTAAATAGAAGGGATTCTTACCTTTTCCCCTTTTTCCCTAAAATTTTGAATTGAAAAAACGGGGCTCAATCTTCCAAAACAACTACGCCAAGTTGTAAAGGGACCTTGAATTAGTATGAAAACCACAAGAAAATAATTTTTGAAGCAAGATTTCATGGGGTTAGAATTTGGTGGACATAATTTGAATGCCATGTTCTTTTTTCTTGCTCTTGTTCTTTATTTTTCTCCTTCTTCATTTCTCTTGAATCTTCTAATGTGTTGTGCCAATTTAAGCACATGGAAATTAATTAAAAGGCATGGGTTGGGCTAGCCATGTGGCGGAAATACCCATGCCCTATTTGGGCTCCATTTCTATATTTTTTTTTTGAAGTTTTTTCCAAGCCCAAATGCCAGTCACATTTTTGTTAGTTCCTTGAAACCATTTTTTTGTAATTCCAATTTTACCCTTAGCTGTTCCAATATTTCCACATCTAAATTTTTTATAACCAACTTATGAACCAAACAATACCAATTCCTTGCCTTGTCCTTAACTTGACACAATTATCTCGGTATCGAACGTGCAAAATACGAGTGTAACACTTTTCATTGTTAACAAGTTTGTTCGGAAGTTTAACGGATTAGAACGGAGGGAATAGTGTGTAGAAATATGGATGAAATTCATGAAACTTTGTATGTTGATGTTGGGCAGCCAGTATGGGGTGGGTATTTTTGTGACAAGGAATGAACTAAATTTACTTAGTGTTTTGGTTGTTGTTGTTGTGATTCCTATGATGTAAAATGAAGGTTTAATGGTTCAAGTTGAAGTTAAAATGATGTGTGAAATTTTGTTTTTGGAAGCTAATGTGAATTAAATATAGTTTCTTGTATTTATGAGGATAATGTTGTTAATGTCACACCCCGATCTCACTAGGGTGTGATGGGCACCCGACCCCGTAACCGGAGCCGAGTGAACCCACTGACTCTTTCTACGCATATGAACTCTTTGGATTCTTAAGACAAAATGAAGTAAAATACATAGTAATTTTTTTTGAAAATCTTTTCGTCATTTTTCAAAGTAAACACGGTTGAAAACATGAGGGCTGCAGCCATAATAAAACACGTCAACCGGTGAAACTCTTTTTAAAAGTCACACCTTAGACCCCGACTACCAATACTGCAGTCTCTAATCAGAATCATGGATCATAGCACGTGTATGTGCCGACTCGGCAACTCTCCCGAGTGAGCGGAGCTTGATAACACTACGGAACATCTTCTATGATGACTTCTACTCGTGGGGGTACTGCGTGGCATGAAACGCAGCGCCCACAAGAACGTCGGTGACGAACAATGTGCCGAGTATGTAAGGCATGAATAATAACATAGTAAGATGTATACATGAACAATAACCGCATAGAAACATAGAACATGTCATGTCAAAAATTTGTGACACAATACATGGGAATTATATCTTGTATAGAGAACATAGAACATATCACGGATAGCGAGTAACACCGTGACATGATGAGTGCCCCTGGGGGCGGATGCCATGCATGCTTACTTGGTCATATCGGTCATTAGTACGCACGAGGCGGCTCGCCCACATAGCGCCGGAATACTCCGGCTACGCCGCACAATCAGCTATCGGGCATCCCGCGTCCGGGATGATAAGCCACCGAATTGTGTGGCAATGAAACATAGTTCCTTCCCGATTTCAAGTATACACATAGTTCCCATCCCCCAGCCACTTGTTCATATTTAGTACGCAAGAGAGCCCAAGGAAATCATGTACTTATCGGAGTGACGTAAGGTCGGAAACCTCCGATCGCATTATGGAATAATCATGGTCGCTTTGTCTCACCTTGAAGGAACGATAATCATAAGGAGCGAGACTATCAACATAGAACATATCATAGCATAGCGGGTCATAGACATAGCATATCGACTTCATCATTGTCATCATTGAATCATAGTTATCATAGGTTCATAGTCATCATAGAATCATAGTCCCCGTTAGAGTCATAGTTCCCATAGAATCATAGATATCATAGAATCATAGTTCCCATAGAATCATAGGTATCATAGAATCATAGCCATCATAGTCATCGTAGGATCATAGTCATCGTAGGATCATTGGCATCATAGATTCATAGTCATCATAGGATTATAGTCGTTGTTTAGGTCATAAAAGCGCTCAATATTATGAAACTTAGTTTTTTAAAAAAAATGTATATTTTGGAAAACACTTGTAAACTTTTAGTAAGGAAAATCATAGCTTGGGGTCGAGGGTTTAGTTAAAACAATTACTAGTTTAATAGTAGGAACGATATCCAAAAAAACTTTTATTAGCTATAGCATGGAAATAAGCTTCATGTAACAATAAGAAGGGGTTTGGGAATAGTGGGCCCGCCTCGGTCGAATGAGGCGGCGTACACAATTTACGTATAATACGTTTCATAATGTTGCTTATGGAGGCCTTAGGGTGATCGGGTCTTAATCTTGCAAGCTCTAGGGTTTTAGACCTTTCTTTCACTATTCAAGCACTTTTGGTTCAATGCCCTTTGAATGAATAGTAGCTATTTTTCAATCTGGATTTCTAGAGTTAGGGAAGTCCACAGAAGCGAAATCAAGCCTATACGTCTAAGACATGCCAAAGAAGGAAAATGAAGTCTTACATACCTTTTCCACTTCTTGCCGAGCTCCAAATCTCCGTTCCAATCTCGCCAAAATTTTCACTTTGGTCAAGCTTACCGATTACTATTCATGAGATTTGAAACTCTAATCTTGGATTGGTTCTTAATACTTGCTAAAATTTCGGCGACACCTCCCACAGGAATATATCATGCCACCAAGTTAAACTTGGCCGATTTAATCAACCAACAACCCCGGGAATGCAACCCGGCCAACTAACAACGATACAAGCAACGTTTCAACATTGACTTTACATAATCTTCTAACAACTCAATCAACACTTTCATGTTCATGTACTACTTTAAGATCATGCGAGCGTAGGCCAAGATTATTCCGATATGATTGCAACAACCACCAACACTTAGATAGAATCATTGGATCATTGTTCCATTGACCATGCATGCATACGGCCACCACAACAACATTCATGTCTTATGCATTTTTATTTATTTCTATACATTACAACAACCAATTTACTACATGAAATTAATTCATCACTTTCTCATACAACAACCCATATCCACACGGCCTACCATGCACCACACGGCCTCACTACAACATCAACATATTTCATAAATTTTCCATTTTCCCACACATTGCAACAACAACAACAACAAGTAAAACACTATATAAACATTGATTCATTATTCACACACCTACCCACCATGCATCGCCAAATAGGCCATCACCACCACACCACTACATTCCATGAATTCTCCATGTTCTCTATACATTACCACAATAAGCAACACACTACACAACACTAACTCAACATACACACACATGCCACGGCTTACCACTTGCAACACACACCCATCATTCAACACGCATGTTTTCAAGTTTTTCATCCATTTCCACATACTACCATACACATGAACCCTTTATAACATATAAAAAGGAATGAAATCTACCTTTGTTCTTCAACTTCTTCACTTAGCTAAGGGTTGGAATCTTGCTCAAAAAAATTATTTCTCCATGTATTCCTACTAACTTGAGGGTGCTCTTCAACATGGTATGGTTGTTGGAAGGAAAGAACCACTCGTTGGCTGCAAAAGATTCCAACCCTAGCTAAGTGAAGAAGTTGAAGAACAAAGGTAAGATTTCATTCCTTTTTATATGTTATAAAGGGTTCATGTGTATGGTAGTATGTGGAAATGGATGAAAAAACATGAAAACATGCGTGGAAAGGATGATGTGGTAATATTCTGGTAAGCCGTGTACGCAAGCAAGGTATGTCGAAAGGTTGTGTGCAGTCATGGTCGCTTATCGCGGGTAATGTATAAGAGAAATACGGAGAATTCATGGAAAGTGTAAGGCAGGCTATGGCTCATTTGGCTGCAATGGTGGGTAGTGTGTGAATAATGAATCAATGTTTATATAGTGTTTTACTTGTTGTTGTTGTTGTTGCAATGTGTAGGAAAAATGGAAAATTCTATGAAATACGTTGATGTTGTGAAAGCAGGTCGTTGCATGTGGTATGGTAGGGCCGTGTGGATATGGGTTGTTGTATGAGAAAGTGATGAATTAATTTTCATGTAAAATTGGTTGTTGTAATGTATAGAAATAAATAAAAATGCATAAGACATGAATGTTGTTGTGGTGGCCGTATGCATGTATGGTCATGGAACAATGATCCAATGATTCTATCTAAGTGTTGGTGGTTGTTAACGAGACTTAAATAATCTTGGCCTACGTCGATGATCTTAAAGTAGTACATGAACATGAAAGTGTTGATTGAGTTGTTAGAAGATTATGTAAACAATGTTGAAAACGTTGCTTGTATCGTTGTTAGGTTGGCCGGTTGTATTCCCCGGGGTTGTCGGTTGATTAAATCGGCCAAGTTTAACTTGGTGGCATGATATATTTACAAGGAGGTGTTAAATTTCAAATACAGACAAGAACCAATCCAAGATTAGAGTTTCAAATCTCATGAATAGTAACTCGGTAAGCTTGACCAAAGTGAAAATTTTGGCGAGATCGGGGAAGGAGATTGAGCCCTATGAAGAAGTTTTAAAAGGTATGTAAGACTTCATTTTCCTTCTTTGGCATGTCTTAGACGTATAGGCTTGATTTCGCGACTGGGACTTCTCCTTAACTCTAGAAATCCGAGATTGAAAAATAGCTACTATTCATTCAAAGGGCATTGAACCAAAAGTGCTTGAATAGTGAAAGAAAGGTCGAAAACCCTAGAGCTTGCAAGATTAAGACCCGATCACCCTAAGGCCTCCATAAGCAAATATTATGAAACGTATTATACGTAAATTGTGTACGCCGCCTCATTCGACCGAGGCGGCCCACTATTCCCCAAACCCCTTCTTATTGTTACATGAAGCTTATTTCCATGCTATAGCTAATAAAAAAGTTTTTTTTGGATATCGTTCCTACTATTAAACTAGTAATTGTTTTAACTAAACCCTCGACCCCAAGCTATGATTTTCCTTACTAAAAGTTTACAAGTGTTTTCCAAAATATACATTTTTCCTAAAAACTAAGTTTCATAATATTGACAGTTTTATGACCTAAAACAACGACTATAATCCTATGATGACTATGAATCTATGATGCCAATGATCCACGATGACTATGATCCTACGATGACTATGATGGCTATGATTTTATGATACCTATGATTCTATGGGAACTATGATTCTATGATATCTATGATTCTATGGGGACTATGACTCTATGGGGACTATGATTCTATGATGACTATGAACTCATGATAACTATGATTCTATGATGACAATGATGAAGTCGATATGCTATGTCTATGACCCGCTATGCTACAGATATGTTCTATGCTGATAGTCTCGCCTTATGATTATCGTTCCTTCAAGGTGTGAGACAAAGCGACCATGATTATTCCATAATGCGACCGAGGTTTCCGACCTTACGTCACTCCGATAAGTACATGATTTCCTTTGGGCTCTCTTGCATGCTAAATATGAACAAGGGTTGGGGGGACGGGAACTATGTATACTTGGAAATTGGGAGGAACTATGTTCATTGCCACCGTCGTACTGGCTATCATCCCGACGCGGGATGCCCGGGACGCGGGATTTATGGCAAGAGCCGGAGTATTCCCGCTATGTGGGCGAGCCTCGTGCGGTACTATGACTCGATATGACCAAGTAAGCATGTATGGCATCCGCCCCTGTGGGCACTCATATGCACAGGTTACTCGCTATCCTATGATATGTTCTATGTTCTCTACGCAGATATAATTCCCATGTACAAAGTCACGGCTTGACATGACATGTTCTATGTTTCTATGCGGTTATTGTTCATGTATACATTTCTTACTATGTTATTATTCATGCCTTACATACTCGGTACATTGTTAAATCGACGCCCCCCCTTCTTGTGGGCGCTGCGTTTCATGCCACGCAGGTACCCCCAGACGAGTAGAAGTCATCATAGAAGATGTTCCAGCAATGTTGGCAAGCTCCACTCACCCTGGAGAGTTGCTGAGTCAGCATACACGTGCTATGGTCCATGATTACAGTTAGAGACTTTGCAGACAGAGTCGTGGGTCTAAGGTGTCAGCTTTAAAAAAGAGTTTCACCGGTTGACGTGTTTTATTATACAGAGCCCTCATGTTTTCAAACTGTGTTTACTTTGAAAAATGACGAAAAGATTTTCAAAAAAAATTACTATGTATTTTACTTCATTTTGTCTTAAGAATCCAAAGAGTTCATATGCGTAGAAAGAGTCAGTGGGTTCGCTCGGCTCCGGTTACGGGGTCGGGTGCCCATCACACCCTAGTGAGATCGGGGTGTGACAGTTAACGTGTGGATTGTTGGTGTAGTTCATGAATTTGGAAGAAAAGAATGTGTTGTGTTGCTTTTGTCGAGTTTGGGAGGTTTCGGGTGGCATTGTATATTGGTTGGGTTGTTTTGAATATTTTGCGGATTGTTTGAAATGTTCTTGAATCTTGTTTGAATGGTTTCGGATTAGTACTTGAATGTGAGCGTTAATGTTGGCTTGAATATATGTAGTTGATTTGAACGTAAATGGAATGTTATCGAATTATGTAGAAAAGAGTTATTGACGTTAGAATGCATTTTGAATTGATTGTTGATGTTGTTAGTATTGTTGTTGAAGATTTGGCCGAGTTGAATTCTCGGGGTTGTTGAATTTACGGTGGAAATCTTTGCCCAAATTTCTAAATGGAGTGCTAGCTTAGAATTGGATTTCTAAGAGCTTACGACTAATGTTTGGCGTCTAACGACGTTGTTGTAGATTTTGGGAAGCGAGGCTTAAGTTTGGATGAGCTTAGGAAGCGGACGAGGTATGTGAAGCTTACCCTTTCTTTCTTTTGGCATGTCTTAGTTGTAATTAGGCCATGATACGAGTCTCGGGATAACTCCATTCTTAAGATCCGAGCACGTATACGATTCTTATTCACTTCTTGATGTTAACGTTCTTAATATGGTCAAATTATGGCTTTTAAGTCTTTTGTACAGTTGGATTTCAAATGTTGCATAAAAAAAATGTTGATTTTCAAAGGATTCCAAAACTACGAACGACCGTAACTTTCATAGACGAGCTCGGATCGCTTCGAAACGTTCGTAGGAGATTCTATAATAAATATGTTATAGCCCGTACTTCGTGCGTTCGGACATTTTGTGATAGTCGTGGAATGTTGGGAAGTAAGACTATTTTCCAAATGATTTTAATGTGTAAGTGGGTTATGAATATTGTTTACGAGTATTATTAGTATGGAAATGTTGAGAAAGACTAAGGGTAAAAAGAGGAATTCGCAAAATGGTTCATGGAAATAATGCGGAAGGCCAGGGGCAAAACGGGAATTTCACACAAGGATCAGGGATAAAGATTATATTATGCGAGTATGAGAATGTATATATATGGCATTTGGAGAGCGTATGAAGTAAATCGGTTAACGTGATCACTCGAGGATAGCCCTCGTAACCATAAGCCAAGGTGGGGCCCACCCATCGAGATTTTATTAAAGACATATAAAGAGATATATGGGTAGTACATGTGAAGTTGAGCAAGTCTTAAGAAGGACCCATAAGCCAAAAATGAGTGTAAGCCCTACAAAAGGACGATTTAAGAAAACGTTTCCGGATGACCTGACTTGGAGGGGCAAAAACGGCATTATACGTTTGGAATTTGGGAAAACCGCCAGAAATAAAAGTTGTAGATAATTAAATTGTCTTTCCAACGGTATGTTGTGGACCCTCACACGATGTCGGAATCAAAAGTTATGACCATTTTAAGAGAGAGACCTTAAGCTGCCAAAAATAATAAAGAAAACTCCGCGGGCCCCACAGGGGGAGGTCGGTGAAACCGACCTAGGGAGGCTATAAAAGACCCCATAAGTCTCATATTTTCAGCATAATAGTGTTCCAAAAGTCCTAGAAGCCTCTCAAAATTTCTCCCAAACATTATAGTCCGATAAATCGAGAATTTAACAAGATTTAGCCAAACTAGTCCGTGAAAGGTGATTGTTCTTCCTTCTACTCAAGTGTGGCGTTGGAGAAAATTTATGTGGCTGAGTTTCTTCAAGTATAAGGTATTTTATTCATCCCATATCTTGTGTTGAGTTTATTTTAAGGTCTAGCAAGCTTTAAAAAACGAAAATAGTTATGGAGAAGGGTTATAAAGTGTTGTGTTGAAGCTATTGTGTTTATGGAGTTTGTTTGAACATGTTGTGGCCGTGTGTATGGACTAATTTATATATGTAAAGATGGTATATAGTATTGTTAGTTTGTTGACGAGATTATACTCCTCGATTGGGACGAAAGGAAGTGCATATTGTTGTTGTATGTTGAAAAACATCGTGTGGGATGTTTATGGAACATATTGTTATGAATAAAAGTGTTGTGATGTTGATAATTTGGCCGGGTTGAATTCCCGGATGGTTGTTGATTGAAATTGGCCAAGTTGAACTTGGTGGGATGGAGCATTTACAGGGGAAATGCTGCCGAAATTTCGGTAGGCAAGTGTTATCTTAAGATTCAACTTCTAAATGCTCTAATTAAGGTTTAGTAAATGTGACCAATTTGTAGATTTTGGTGGATTTGGAACTTGAATTTGGAGTCGAATGAGAAGCGAGAGAAAGGTATGTAAGGCTTACCTCTTCTTTCTTTGGCATATCTTAGATGTAATAGGCTTGAATACGTGTCTCGGGGACCACTCTAATTCTAGAAATCCGAGCTTGAATTTGACTACTATTCATTCAGTGGAATTGAATCAAATGCTTATGAATAGTTGAAAGAATTGTCTAAACACCTAGAACTTGCATGAATAGGATCCGTTTACCCTAAAACTCTCATAAGTCATGTCATGAAACGTATTATACGTAGATTGTGTACGCCGCCTCATTTGACTCGAGGTGGGCCCACTATTCCTAATTTCCTCCTATGGCTCCATTTGGCTTATTTCCGTATTGCGGTTAAAGGAAACTTTTGGACATCGTCCCAACTACCGAATAATAGTTTTTTAACTAATCCCTCGATTCCGAGGCATGATTTTCTTCATAAAAGTTCCTAAATGTTTTCCAAAGTATTCATTCTTCTCCAAATCCAAGTTGTACGATTTTGAAAGTTCTTATGACTAAACAATGACTATGATTCTATGATGACAATGAAGATGTCGGATATGAGAAAATGACTACGACACGACATGACATGACATGATATGACACGACATGATATGACATGAGATGATAGGATATGACATGATATGACATGATATGATATGATACGATATGACATGTTCTATACTCGCAATATGTTATTCTCGTCGATAGTCTCGCCTTATGATTATCGATCCTTCGAGGTGAGACAAGCGGCCATGATTACTCCATAATGCGATCGGAGGTTTCCGACCTTACGTCACTCCGATAGATACATGACTTTCTTTGGGTTCTCATGCATGCCATACCTGTATATGTACATGGGTTGGGGGGATAGGATACATGTATATGTGGGGAATGGGAAGGGAAACATGTTTTATTGCCACACAGGTCGGTGGCTTATCATCCCGGACGCGGGATGCCCGGACGCGGATTTATGGGCGGCGGAGTATTTCGGCGCTATGTGGGTGAGCCGACTTGTTCGGCGCTATGATACCATATGACCAAACAAGCATGCATGGCATCCGCCCCCAGGGGCGCTCATATGTACAGGTCACAGCTTTATATGATATGATCCTTAGGTACCGGTTACCGTTTTACATGATATGCTCCACAGGTACAGGTTACAGCTTTACATATGACATGTTCCATATGCACAGCTTGCTCCCTTATACATGATATGTCTCATATGTACAGGATACTCTCTCACCTAATATGCTCTACATCTCCATACTGTTGTTGCACATGATTACGTCTCTTTCTATGTTACTATCCATGCCTTACATACTCAGTACATTGCTCGTACTGACCCCTCTTCTTCGGGGGGGCGTGTTTCATGCCGCGCGGTGGACCCGGATGAGTAATGGCTAGCATAGAAGATGTCCAGCGGGGTTGGTAGGCTCCACTTGTCCTGGAGTGCTGCCAAGTCAGAGCATATGTGCCATGATGTTTTGTTCGGAGTTAGAGACTTTGCAGACAGAGTCGTGGGTAATGGGTTGTCAGTCTGTAAGCGGCTCCAACAGCCGATATGTTATTACGTCTCGTGTTACGAGTCTTATATGATGTCAGATTTTTACTTATGGAAAAAAAAATTTCTATGTATTTATTTCTAACTGATTCATAAGTTCATATGTGTGATAAGAGTTAGCGGGTTCGCCGGCTCCGAATATGGAGTCGGGTGCCCATCACACCTAGTGAAGTTGGGGTGTGACAAAGTGGTATCGAGCGAGTCGGTCTAAGGGTTGTACGCAAAGTCGTGTCCGGTAGAGTCCTGTTTATGGGTGTGAAGCCGGCCACATTTATAAACGGAGGTCGCGGGGCATTTAGGAATGGTTGACCTTCTTTGTCTTGTGATCGTGCGATAGAGCCAAGTCATAAGAAATAAGACTTTCCTATATAAGCCGGATATGCGACGGAAAATGGCAAGTCACGGAGAGGTGAGTACGGATAATTGTTCGTACTCGAAATCGGAAGTTACGGGCCGGCCGGATATGCCATGTTGCCGTAAGTTCTGTATTGTCGATATTTACCGTGTATAGATTTGGATAAGTAGGAATGATAAAGGAGGTTCTGCCAGAATGGGTACGTCTAAGAGGAAGAAGCGCGGAAAGGAAATACGATAAACAGACAATAAACGAGATGCGACGTTTCAAGAAGGGTTATGGATTTGGCACGACGACGAAGGTGTGATCACTACCCTCGGGAACCTGGAGGCCCAGGGCAGGGAGTAGTTATGCACACAGGTGGAAGGTGAACATTCGGAACTGAAAAGGGCAAAATAGTAATTTCAAAGAAAGGACGTGTTACGAAAATGTTTCAGAATCGGTAAGACTTTGACTTGCTGCAGAACATGTAATAAAGGTCATACGAGGAAGTGGACGCGATGATATCAGCATTAAGGCACCGGATTTCACCAAAGTTTCGAGGTTAAGCGTGCTCAGGTGAGAGCAATTCTATGATGGGTGACCCCCTGGGAAGTTTACAAGAAATGCTTCATATTCGGACATAAGAGACAAATGAGAAATTAGCATAGCCTAAGCAAAACTAGAGTATATGGAATGGCTGGAAACCTTAAGAGGACGCGTAAGACGAGGTGAATTAGCTCGGAAAAGAGATAGAAAATGTATTACAGCTTTAGAATTAGGATAGGCTTGAACAGCGTTTTGAAGCATTTTATGGGTTAGTGGATAACATATATATATGTATAAAGGTGTGGGACATTCCATATGATTGTATCGGTGGACATGTGAATCCCAGCAACCGAAGTTACGGTACAAAAGGCATTAATCGAGTAAGGGTACCGAAGTTCGAGTGATAGCAAGAGTAAATGATACAAGTGTTGCAAAGTAAGCTGTTATTATTCTACTATAGATTGAGATTGGGAATGAGGATATGAGACGAAGTGCACATAGATAATGGTATAGGTACACCCCAAAAGGGGGGGAGAACAGATGATCTGGAAAGGACAAAGATAATGAGTGGGCGCAGTAGATTAGAAAATCTATGACATGGAATAAGGACTCCTGTAAAGCCCACGAAATCCGACTATAAAGGAAATGAGGTAAAGGATAAGGAATGGGCTCGAAGGAAAGGACAATGATAAAAGAATTCTCCCGAAACGTTACAAGACCCTATAAGATCAGTTGAACATTCGAGGACGAATGTTCTAAAGAGAGGAGGATGTTATAGCCGTACTTCGTGCGTTCGGACATTTTGTGATAGTCGTGGAATGTTGGGAAGTAAGACTATTTTCCAAATGATTTTAATGTGTAAGTGGGTTATGAATATTGTTTACGAGTATTATTAGTATGGAAATGTTGAGAAAGACTAAGGGTAAAAAGGAATTCGCAAAATGGTTCATGGAAATAATGCGGAAGGCCAGGGGCAAAACGGGAATTTCACACAAGGATCAGGGATAAAGATTATATTATCTGAGTATGAGAATGTATATATATGGCATTTGGAGAGCGTATGAAGTAAATCGGTTAACGTGATCACTCGAGGATAGCCCTCGTAACCATAAGCCAAGGTGGGGCCCACCCATCGAGATTTTATTAAAGACATATAAAGAGATATATGGGTAGTACATGTGAAGTTGAGCAAGTCTTAAGAAGGACCCATAAGCCAAAAATGAGTGTAAGCCCTCCAAAAGGACGATTTAAGAAAACGTTTCCGGATGACCTGACTTGGAGGGGCAAAAACGGCATTATACGTTTGGAATTTGGGAAAACCGCCAGAAATAAAAGTTGTAGATAATTAAATTGTCTTTCCAACGGTATGTTGTGGACCCTCACACGATGTCGGAATCAAAAGTTATGACCATTTTAAGAGAGAGACCTTAAGCTGCCAAAAATAATAAAGAAAACTCCGCGGGCCCCACGGGGGGGGGGTCAGTGAAACCGACCTAGGGAGGCTATAAAAGACCCCATAAGTCTCATATTTTCAGCATAATAGTGTTCCAAAAGTCCTAGAAGCCTCTCAAAATTTCTCCCAAACATTATAGTCCGATAAATCGAGAATTTAACAAGATTTCGCCAAACTAGTCCGTGAAAGGTGATTGTTCTTCCTTCTACTCAAGTGTGGCGTTGGAGAAAATTTATGTGTCTGAGTTTCTTCAAGTATAAGGTATTTTATTCATCCCATATCTTGTGTTGAGTTTATTTTAAGGTCTAGCAAGCTTTAAAAAACGAAAATAGTTATGGAGAAGGGTTATAAAGTGTTGTGTTGAAGCTATTGTGTTTATGGACTGTTTGAACATGTTGTGGCCGTGTGTATGGACTAATTTATATATGTAAAGATGGTATATAGTATTGTTAGTTTGTTGACGAGATTATACTCCTCGATTGGGACGAAAGGAAGTGCATATTGTTGTTGTATGTTGAAAAACATCGTGTGGGATGTTTATGGAACATATTGTTATGAATAAAAGTGTTGTGATGTTGATAATTTGGCCGGGTTGAATTCCCGGATGGTTGTTGATTGAAATTGGCCAAGTTGAACTTGGTGGGATGGAGCATTTACGGGGAAATCTTTGCCGAAATTCGGTAGGCAAGTGTTATCTTAAGATTCAACTTCTAAATGCTCTAATTAAGGTTTAGTAAATGTGACCAATTTGTAGATTTTGGTGGATTTGGAACTTGAATTTGGAGTCGCATGAGAAGCAGAAAAGGTATGTAAGGCTTACCTCTTCTTTCTTTGGCATATCTTAGATGTAATAGGCTTGAATACGTGTCTCGGGGACCACTCTAATTCTAGAAATCCGAGCTTGAATTTGACTACTATTCATTCAGTGGAATTGAATCAAATGCTTATGAATAGTTGAAAGAATTGTCTAAACACCTAGAACTTGCATGAATAGGATCCGTTTACCCTAAAACTCTCATAAGTCATGTCATGAAACGTATTATACGTAGATTGTGTACGCCGCCTCATTTGACTCGAGGTGGGCCCACTATTCCCTAATTTCCTCCTATGGCTCCATTTGGCTTATTTCCGTATTGCAGTTAAAGGAAACTTTTGGACATCGTCCCAACTACCGAATAATAGTTTTTTTAACTAATCCCTCGATTCCGAGGCATGATTTTCTTCATAAAAGTTCCTAAATGTTTTCCAAAGTATTCATTCTTCTCCAAATCCAAGTTGTACGATTTTGAAAGTTCTTATGACTAAACAATGACTATGATTCTATGATGACAATGAAGATGTCGGATATGAGAAAATGACTACGACACGACATGACATGACATGATATGACACGACATGATATGACATGAGATGATAGGATATGACATGATATGACATGATATGATATGATACGATATGACATGTTCTATACTCGCTTAATATGTTATTCTCCGTTGATAGTCTCGCCTTATGATTATCGATCCTTCGAGGTGAGACAAGCGGCCATGATTACTCCATAATGCGATCGGAGGTTTCCGACCTTACGTCACTCCGATAGATACATGACTTTCTTTGGGTTCTCATGCATGCCATGCACTCGTATATGTACATGGGTTGGGGGGATGGGATACATGTATATGTGGGAATGGGAAGGGAAACATGTTTTATTGCCACTGGTCGCTGGCTTATCATCCCGGACGCGGGATGCCCGGACGCGGGATTTATGGGCGAGCCGGAGTATTTCGGCGCTATGTGGGTGAGCCGACTTGTTCGGCGCTATGATACCATATGACCAAACAAGCATGCATGGCATCCGCCCCCAGGGGCGCTCATATGTACAGGTCACAGCTTTATATGATATGATCCTTAGGTACCGGTTACCGTTTTACATGATATGCTCCACAGGTACAGGTTACAGCTTTACATATGACATGTTCCATATGCACGACTTGCTCCTTATACATGATATGTCTCATATGTACGGGATACTCTCTCACCTAATATACTCACATCTCATCTTGTTGTTGCACATGATTACGTCTCTTTCTATGTTACTATCCATGCCTTACATACTCAGTACATTGCTCGTACTGACCCCTCTTCTTCGGGGGCTGTGTTTCATGCCGCGCATGTCACGCCCCAATTTCCGAGGGACGTGATGGGCACCCGACCTCGATTTAAGGCCGAGCGAACCCGCAGACCTTTATCGCACATGTAAATTTTTTTTTTTTAAAACTCAATACCGAATAGTCATAAAATGCATAATAAAGCTTTCTAGTTTGACAGAATCTGTAATTATATAAACTTTAATACAAACACAAATTGACAAATCGGTACGGAGCCGCTCACACAACCGACACACTATAACCACACCACCGTCGCAAAGTCTCTAGTACCATCCGGAAGACACAACGTACGTACTCGGACTCGGCGGTGCTCCGGAAAGGAATCGGAGCTCGCCAACCATACCGGAACATCTTCAACTCATCTGCATGGGTACCGCGGCATGAAACGCAGCCCCGAAGAACAGGGGGTCGTGACGGAAAATGTCTTGCGAGTATGTAAATAAAAACTATAAACAAAACATAATCAAAACCAAAGTACGTAAATAGGGGCCCGCGCGGTAACCCGGACTCGGCAGATACGGTATGTGTGGGGACCTTAGTCGTAAACATAAGTACGGAAGCATAACGGACGAAATCGTAGACGAATCGGGGGCTATGTATATAACGTGAACAAACCGCAATCGGAGCGAACTTACTATGATATATCGACGGATTGTAATATGAATGAACGCGGAGGTATATCGAACAAACCCGTAATCACGGTCGCATACGGTGGTGTATCGGACGATTCGTGTTCCGAGTCGGATGTACAAAGATATGTCGAACAGTATTCATACTCGAGTCGGACGTGCGAGATATGTCGAGTAACATGTCCGGCCCTCTCCGTGAGGGACTCGGTGGATAGACTCATGTATCGATTCATAAGTCATATATGCAAATAACGTGTCCCGGCCCTTTGTTAAGGGACTCGGTGAAGCAGAATCATGCATATCGAATCATGTGCCAAGTATACATAACGTGTCCCGGCCCTCTCTTGCGGGTCTCGGTGAATAATCATAATATGCCGTCACGGCCACCATCCCCGTACCATCAAATCATAAATGCATACAGATAACATGTCCCGGCCCGCAAGTACGAGGGACTCGGTGAATAATGCTGAGAAGTGCACGATAACATGTCCTGGCCCGGGACTCAGTGAATCGAAATCGTATCGTAACGTACACACGAGATCATAACATGCCCTGGCCCGGGACTCAGTGAAAGATACATTGAGCCTTGCACGAGCAGAGTAGTGCAGAAACATATGCATATAAAATCCAGACTCGACAAACGAATATTCTTACCGATATCTGAGGCTCAGGAGCAGATTTCTGATCAGTCTCTACCAAACGTTGGAATTATCACATCAGGACGCCGAGGCGTATCATATTGGGTGGTCGAAGCATATTATATCAGAACGGACATTCCGACACAAATCCGAGATCATTCACAGAAATCAGGAACATTGAACTTACAGAGCTTTCGGAGAACAGAAGTGATGAACATACCCAGTTACCATACAGACATACATAGGAAGGTGTCGAGAATTGTGGACCCACTTCGTACAGAATCAAGATAACATACAGAAGTTATGAGCGTTCGTACTTACAGAACTCTTTTAGTTACAAAACATTCTCATACTTAGTCATTTATCAAACATACACAACTTAATGATACTAACATAATCACGTACGACATAAATCGGAATCATAATCGGACTCGAAAATCAAGAGCGGATTTTTTCCCCAAATACACGTTACGTCACAACTTAACGGTTCTAGGACATGCCATAAAAGAAAAAAGGTAAGCCTTACATACCGCCCCAACTAGCTATACTTGTTCATCCCAACTTGCTCATCTACATTCAAAAGGACCCATATGATCATTAGATTTATCGACTTGCGTTTGCCTTAGTTTTTCTTACAAGTTCACTTATAAGCTACCGAAATTTCGGGCAAAGATTTCCTATATATACGACATCCCCGAGATTCTCACTCGGCTAATTTTTAATCAAAGAACAATCCGGGAATTCAACCCGGCCAAACTATCATCAATAAGGCCAATATTCAACCCAAAATACATTCTAACATTCTCAATCTTTTTCTTACAATTCCATGACATACTACTTACATTCAATCTAATTCCAATGCTCATATATTCATTACTAATCCGCAACCATTTACACATGATTTAAAAAACATTCCAAGCAATCCACAAAATATTCAAACAACTCCAACAATATACTACTTCACCCGAAACTTTTCCAAACTTAGCAAGAGCAACACAACGCATTCTTTTTTCTTTCAAATTCGTACACTATCCCAACAATTCCATACATTTACAATATTACCTTCATACATATAAGAAAACATATTAGAATCATATTGACTTCCAAAACAGCCCGTGACCATTACAACTTCAACACGAGTCTTCAAATATTCATTTTCATCATAAAATCTATAACGACCGCCAACCAAAATGCTATATAATTTTAGTCCACCATATGCTACCAAAACAGCCCCTACCCACGGCCAACATCCAACCACACGGCTACAACAACACATCAATATTTCCATGAATTTCATTAGTTTCTACACATTATATCAACAACCAAAACACAACACAACATATACACACATGCACGGCCATCTCTAGTGCTTCACACATAACACCATATTTTCATAAACTTCTTTCATTTCTACATCTCACAACATATAAAAATCATCCACAACACATAAAAATAAGAATTGAATCTCACCTCTTGCATCACTTTTTCCCACGGCTAGCTTGCCTAGTTGCACAAACAAATATTTTTCTTGCTCCAACGACCCTTCCACGTTGACGAAGACCTTCCAATTGGTATGAAACATGAAGAGAAATTTTTTTCCATAACCATCATAGGGGGCTGGTTCGGACCCTCCTAGCCGACCCCCTCATCTCTATTTTTTTTTTCTTTCCTTTCCTTTCTTTCTTTTTTTCTCTCTTAATTAAAAGATGACCACCTTACCTATATATATATATGTACATAGCAAGCATGTGAGGGGCACACATGCCCTCTCTAGAATTTTCCTTTTCTTTCATCTTTTCATTCTCTAGAGTTTTCTTGCTATTTTATTATTTTTTTTTCCAAAGGATGACTTATTATTTAGTCATCCCTTTTTCCATGCATTTTCTTCACATGGCCAATATGGCCTCTTTTGGAATTTCTTAAACTTTCGTAAAATGACCATTTTGCCCCTCGCCTTTTTACAAATTACCATAATGCCATTTTGCAAATTTCCCTTTTTGCCCTCCGTCTTTCTCAATATTTCCACACTAATAATGTTCATAAGCAACATTTATAACTACTTGTGCATTAAACTAATTTTTGAAAATCGTCTTGCCCGTAACTTTCCACGGCAACCTTGAAATTTTTAAACGCACAAAATGTGGGCTATAACACTACAGGCCTCTACAAACAGAACAAAACAGAACATACGAACATATGACGGGACAGGGCCCCGCCGTACCCAAACAGTAGCAAATTTACAGAATATCCAAAGCAGAGCATATATGCCAAATGTGGGCTCCGGATCGGGGAGCACTCCAAGTAGCGAGAATAGGTAGCCTAAACCATAATCACCCAACCGAGCACTCAGTACCGCGCGGAACGCGAATATACAAAATGCAAAAACGTAAATCATGCATAAGACTCGGAACGTGGTCACCCCACGACGCCGGTGCCACAACACATCATACTCCGAAGTTTTCAAATCTCCGTACATCTCCGAACACATCATAATACCACACACATCAAATCATCGAATCATCGAATGCCATATCACATCATAACACCATAAACGGTAACCGGCCCTATGGCGAGGTCTCGAAAACCGTAACACATCATACCGCTCGAATATGTCATAGAGCGCACGATCACAAAACCGGCCCGGTACACGCGAACGAAACCATAATAGTCGGCACGAGCAGAGTAGTGCAGAAATCATATGCAAATTAAAGTAAACTCCAAAAGTCGACACATAATTTCATATACAAATACATTAGTATCAAAAAGCTCAAAGCGAGTATCGAATAAATCGGAATTTAGTGTACAAAGGTTGCAGACTTTTAGTTGTCAATTTTTCGAAAAACGTATCGTAAGTTGTTCTCGGAAAAACATAGTAGCGCTCATAGCGATGAGCGTTCAAATAACATAGTAAGACATTTTGAACGGACCTTAGAGTCGTAGGCAAACACCTCTTTTTGTATCATACAGAAAGGTCGATCAAACCAATAAGGAAGCCTCGGGACTTGCGGGCCCACCTCGGTCAGGCCGAGGCGACGAACATAATTTACAAACACTAGGCTCCATATAGTTGTCAATAAAAAGTTTCGGAGCCACTTGGATTCATTTACGAAAGATACAAGGTTTATGCGTTCTTATATCCAAAGGTAAGCATTTTGATTCAATTGCACTGAATGAATAGTAACCAAAAGCAAACTCGGATTTCTAGGAGCAGTATTGGTCCCGAGGTTCCGTTTTCGGCCTAGTAGGCCTAGGACATGCCATATGAAGGAAAGGTGAGCTTTACATACCTTGCGGACGTCTCACGCTCGCTTAATCTCCAATCCTGTTTCGTCAAAAATCTGCAAATGGTCATCTTTGCCAATTACTATTCATGCAAGTCGACATTTCAATCTTTGGTTTCTATTTGGCTACCGAAATTTCGGCAAAGACTTCCCCTATAAATACGACACCCCCGAGATTCAACTCGGCTCAAAACAATCAACAACAACCCAACGACAACATCAACAGCACCAGCAACATCGACAATTATCATGAAACGCACTATAACATAAGTAGCCCTTCTTTTCGCATACAATGACACTTTTCATTCCAACTTCACAATATCAAATTAATATCATTATTTTCACATTCATTTACCAACTCAAGGTTATTCAAACACAATTCGGACACATTCCTCGTTATTTCACAAAATATACAAACTTCCCACCAAACCATAATTCATCCCAAACTTCCAATTTTTCAATATAAGTTTCCATAACACATTTTTTTGTCTTCCAACTTCATTAACAACAACCATGATTTGCATCTTACAATTCCATTTCCATAATTACATAAAGTTTCATAAAATTACATAAAAATCTCATAATTCCTCATAACCATTTCTAGTACCAACTTAAACCATTAAACCTTTATTCATGTCATAAGCATCATCACAACACAAAAATTCAACTCACCATAACATACAACATGCATGCACCCACGGCTACATCACAACCACACACCACACGGCCATCTCATGCATGCAACACTTCCATGATTCTCATGTACTCTACATATGCTACAACACATATATAATTTTCCAACACAAAAGGGTCAAATTCTTACCTTTCTCTTGAAATTCCAATTTGCCGCAAACGTGGCTTTCTCGCATAAATAATTATACCATGTTGAAGAGCACTTCGAACTTATCAAGAATTCAAGAAGAACCAAATTTTGAATCAAAACCAAGGCTCCAAATTTTTTTTTTCTTTCTTTCTTTCTCTTTTCTCTCCATGGCCGAAACCTCATCTTCTTTTTCTCTTGATTTTTCTTTTGTTCTCTTGAAGTTTCTAAAGATAGAAACCACTTATATACATATTTAGCACATGGCAAAAATTAATTAAAACATGGGTTGGGCCAAAGGCCTTGGCCGGCCAACCCCTCCTTTTGGGCCTCATTTTTCTTATTATTTTTTTTTTGAGCCCAATTCACTAGAATTCTCGTTTGCAAATTCCCGAAACATATTTCCAAAATTCCAATTTTGCCCTTAGGCCTTCTCCGGTGTTTTCGCATTCAAACTTCCATAACCGGCTCACACTTGCTAAGAAAAATCCAAATATGGCCTTATTTCTTACAAGCAAAAATTATTCCAAATTTTCCAAATGTGCCGAAATGCCGGATATAACACCTTACATACCTTTTCCGCCTCTTACGCTACTCCAAATCCCAGTTCCAAGTTCGCCAAAATCTGCAATTTGGTCGCATTTACCAGTTACTATTCATGAGACTTAAAATTCCAACTTTGGTTTAGTATTTGCCTGCCGAAATTTAAGATCTCCCCTATAAATATGACACCCCGAGAATTAAACTCGCTCAAAACAATCAACAACAACCCAACAACAACATCAACAATCATAACAAAACACAATATAATACAACTAGCCCACTTTCCAACATAATACAATAACTTCCATTCCGACTTCACATGTCCAAATCAATACCATCATATTCACATTCATTACTAACTAAAATCGTTACAATGCCATTCGGAAGCTCTTCATATCATTTCTACAACATATACTCAAGCTATGCCAAATATACAACTTTTCACCAAAGTCATAATTTATCCAAATCTTCTAATCTTTAATTTACATATTCATAACATATTTCCATCTTCCAAATTTATCAACAATCATCATAATTCTCACTCTAATATCTCAATTTCCATAATATCATAAAATCATACAAATGCAACATAAATTCCTACATGCCGTTTCAATGCAAACTTACACCATATATGCTTCATTTACATTGTCAAGACCACAATAACACCATTAGCATGTTAAACAAAATAAATCCAACATGTCCCCTCCTACCATATATCACACGGCCACATACCAAGTTTCAACTACATTCCATTTTCGTTCTACTTTCATTTCCAATGCAAACTCCACATAATCACAACTACACAATTAACATAACAAATAAAGTTTTGTCATCCCTCTCCATCAACATGATTTTCGGCCACACACACACATACTTACACGGTTACACTTGCACAACACCCAAATTTCATACTTTCATTCATTTCCGCATATTTCAACATATAAAATCTTCCATAACGTATAAGGAATATGAAATTCTTACCTTTTTCAAAATCTCCACTTGCCGCAAACGCAGTTTTCTCGCTTAAATAATTATGCCACGTTGAAGAGGGTCCCTGACTTAGTAGGAATACTAGAAAATTAGAGTTTTGAGTCAAGGTTGGAAGACTTGAAATTTTTTTCTTCTTCTTCTTCTTTTCTCCATGGCCGTAGGCCCTCTTGTTCTTTTTCTCTTCTTTGTTTTTTTCTTGAAGTTTCTTGAACAAGCAAGAATTATGGCCCCTTTTCCACTTATTTATCACATGGTCACAATTTGTATGGACTTGGGCCATTTCTTTGGACCATGACCGGCCACTTAACCAATTGGGCCTCTTATTTTTCTTTTTTTTTTTTTTGTTAACTTTCCAAGCCCAATTGACGATGGTTCGCTCTTGGAATTTCACGGGGCAAATTTACAAAGTTACAATTTTGCCCTTAACCTTCCTTAATATTTCCACGTCAATATTTCCTTAAACATCCCATGCACATTAAGTAAGATCCACTTAAGGCCTTATTTCTTACCATTCCGAATTATTTCCAATTTTTTCCGAATACGCACAAAATGCGAGGTGTAACATCCTCCCCCCCTTTAGAACATTCGTCCTCGAATGTTCAACTAATCTTATGGGGTGTCATAACACTCGGGAGGATCCCTCCTTATAGTTGTCCTTCTTCTTCATACTCATTCTTGCTAAGTCCGGTATAATATATTCTCCCCCCCTTTATAAGGGGCTCTTTATATACTAACAGTCTCCGAGCGTCCTTTACTCGATTGAGGCCTTCTTGACTGTAGTGCCAGTTACTAGGACATACGTGTTCACTAATATGGCCACAAATGAAGCATCATACGCATTCATATGTATATACATAATTATTATTAACTATCCCACAAAATATTTCCAAACGTCGTTCAAGCCTATCCTAATTCCAAAGCGTAGCGTTCTTCCCGTTCTACTCTATTCCAACTTTAGTTGCGTCTTTGGTGGCTCCTTTTATAGTCTCCAACCATCTTGTACCCTCTATTTCCCCATTTGTTTCTTGGATCAACATTTGTGAAAATTTTTGGCATACTTCCCAGGGGGTCACCCATCATGAAATTGCTCCCATCTGAGCACGCTTAACCCCGAAACTTTGGTGGGATTCAGTGCCTTAATGCTGATATAACCGCGTCCACTTCCTCATATGCCCTTTACTACATAATCTGGAGCCAGTCAAAGTTTTACAGATTCCGAGGCGTGTTCGTAACACGTCCTTTCTCTTGCAATTACCGTTTTGCCCTTTTCGATTCCTAATGTTCACCTTCACTTCCATTCCCCCGACTTCCCTTTCAGTAATACTTTCAATATTCTTACCTTATCCAACATGCCTCGTCCGCACCATTGTTTACCACTGTACTTTGTAACTATTGATGTCATAGGTCGCTTTCTTTTGTCGACGTCGTCCTTTAGCTGAAATAGAAGGTTAGTACAAGGGACTTCATGTCCTATGGTGAGCTCTATCGCACGATCTTAGATATGACGAAGAAGTCACAATCCCTAGATGCCCCGTAGCCTCTGTTTATAAATGTGGCGCGCTGCACACTATAAACGTGACTCTCTGGACACGACTTTGCGTACAACCCAGACAAACCTCGATTTCGATACCACTTTGTCACACCCCGACCTTACTAGGGTGTGATGGGCACCCGACCCTCCTCAGAGTCGAGCGAACCCTTAGACATTCGCGTAATAAAACCTGCCATTTCGAAAACTTCCTAAAACATGGAACTTTTCAAACAACAATCATTAACTGGAAATACATATTTTTTTTTTTAACATTTACAAATTATTCGCACTTCCCGACGCACTATCCACAGGACAACGTCGCAAAGTCTCTAGAATGTACAAATGCTACGGCATCGATTACTCGACACAGCAACCTCCGAACCGAGATGGAGCTCGCCAATCCCACCGGAACAGACTCCTAGCAAAGTCTTTTACTCGTCTCGGGTGTACTGCGTGGCATGAAACGCGGCCCCGAAGAAGGAGGGTCGGTCACGAATATGTCTTGAGTATGTAAAGCGATAACAAATAATAACCATAGCTCAATTTAGAGAGGAAGAAATCACAATCATGCTCATTACTGCTGAGCCTTCGCTTAGAGAAAACATAAATAAATACCGTAGTCTCAACAAGCTTTAAGTAAATAATCGCAATCCAAGCAACGAATCCGGGTAAGTAATATAATCCAGAACACCTCTTCTAAAGAAGTAATGCAATACATCACATGCGCCCGCTTCGGCAAAATAATGATAGCCCGCCGGGCGACGCTTCCGGCTCGATATCAATAGTGGCCCCTTCGGGCAGCCGCTTCCGGCTCAATATCAATAATGGCCCCTTCGGGCAGCCGCTTCCGGCTCAATAATAATAATGGCCCCTTCGGGCATTGCCGCTTCCGGCATAATAATAATAACGGCCCCTTCGGGCATATTAGTAATGATAAAAGTAGTAAGTGAAATGAAATAGTAAAATCTCGCACCCCCTTCCCGGAGTGGTTTTGGAAAAAAGTAGCTCACTCAGACATAAGCTGAGGCCATAGTACTCCCAGACGTGAACTGAGGCCATAGCACACTCAGTGATCAGCTGAGGCCACAGCTCGCTCAGACACGGACCGAGGCCATAGCACACTCAGGCATAAGCTGAGGCCACCGCACCCCCTTCGGAGTGGTTTTAGAAAGTATAAATATTAAAATCTCACACCCCCATCGGAGTGGTTTTAGAAAAATCAATTTTGTATTTCTTTGTACCAACTAGTTCTTTAAAATCATCAGTGAACCACAAACGCGTTTCCGAAGCCATTTCTTGGAAAACCGAGGAAATAATTATACTAGGGACATTGTCACACCACCACGTGCATTGTAGAACATAATGAGGTAGTCGGGTCCTACTCTTGCAAGTTTTAAAGGTTTAGGGAGTGCTTCCATCATTTCACACAATTTCTAATTCAATTCTACTGAATGAATAGTAGTTAATTTCAATCTCGAATTTCTAAGAAAGGAATTGTCCCCGAGGCACATATTCAAGCCTACTACGTCTAAGACATGCCAAAGAAAGAAAGTGAAGCCTTACATACCTTTTCCGCCTCTTACGCTACTCCAAATCCCAGTTCCAAGTTCGCCAAAATCTGCAATTTGGTCGCATTTACCAATTACTATTCATGAGACTTAAAATTCCAACTTTGGTTTAGTATTTGCCTGCCGAAATTTCGGCAGCATCTCCCCTATAAATATGACACCCCGAGAATTAAACTCGGCTCAAAACAATCAACAGCAACCCAACAACAACATCAACAATCATAACAAAACACAATATAATACAACTAGCCCACTTTCCAACATAATACAATAACTTCCATTCCGACTTCACATGTCCAAATCAATACCATCATATTCACATTCATTACTAACTAAAATCGTTACAATGCCATTCGGAAGCTCTTCATATCATTTCTACAACATATACTCAAGCTATGCCAAATATACAACTTTTCACCAAAGTCATAATTTATCCAAATCTTCTAATCTTTAATTTACATATTCATAACATATTTCCATCTTCCAAATTTATCAACAATCATCATAATTCTCACTCTAATATCTCAATTTCCATAATATCATAAAATCATACAAATGCGACATAAATTCCTACATGCCGTTTCAATGCAAACTTACACCATATATGCTTCATTTACATTGTCAAGACCACAATAACACCATTAGCATGTTAAACAAAATAAATCCAACATGTCCCCTCCTACCATATATCACACGGCCACATACCAAGTTTCAACTACATTCCATTTTCGTTCTACTTTCATTTCCAATGCAAACTCACATAATCACAACTACACAATTAACATAACAAATAAAGTTTTGTCATCCCTCTCCATCAACATGATTTTCGGCCACACACACACACATACTTACACGGTTACACTTGCACAACACCCAAATTTCATACTTTCATTCATTTCCGCATATTTCAACATATAAAATCTTCCATAACGTATAAGGAATATGAAATTCTTACCTTTTTCCAAAATCTCCACTTGCCGCAAACGCAGTTTTCTCGCTTAAATAATTATGCCACGTTGAAGAGGGTCCCTGACTTAGTAGGAATACTAGAAAATTAGAGTTTTGAGTCAAGGTTGGAAGACTTGAAATTTTTTTCTTCTTCTTCTTCTTTTCTCCATGGCCGTAGGCCCTCTTGTTCTTTTTCTCTTCTTTGTTTTTCTTGAAGTTTCTTGAACAAGCAAGAATTATGGCCCCTTTTCCACTTATTTATCACATGGTCACAATTTGTATGGACTTGGGCCATTTCCTTTGGACCATGACCGGCCACTTAACCAATTGGGCCTCTTATTTTTCTTTTTTTTTTTTGTTAACTTTCCAAGCCCAATTGACGATGGTTCGCTCTTGGAATTTCACGGGGCAAATTTACAAAGTTACAATTTTGCCCTTAACCTTCCTTAATATTTCCACGTCAATATTTCCTTAAACATCCCATGCACATTAAGTAAGATCCACTTAAGGCCTTATTTCTTACCATTCCGAATTATTTCCAATTTTTCCGAATACGCACAAAATGCGAGGTGTAACACATATACATACAAGTCATGGGACCAGACTACCCACACTGCGTATCTACGAGCCTCTACTGGAATACTAGACATCTGGACGGGACAGGACCCCGTCGTGCCCAAAATAGGAATATACAAACATATGTACCAAAAGAATAGTCCGTAGCACCTCACGGAATGGAGTGCTCTCAACTCGGCCGCTAGCTCCTATGGATCCGGATCACCTCCCCGTTCACTACGTGGGCATGAACACGGCGTCCGAAGAAAGGACGTCGGTACGAATATTGTCGAGTATGTGAAGCATAAACAATAATGAATCATCAATAAGGCGAGGAGGCATAAAACAAGGAGCAATCAGAATCGACCGAATCATAAGAAAGATCATATATATGCTTACTTACTCTCGAGCTTATCATCATCATATCGTACGTACATAATCATATATCTTTGCCCCGACCATATAGGTGCGGTGTAATAATCGATAACGATAACGTATCATCGTTGGCGTCCGTGCATCCACGTCCGGGATATTATCTCATCTTTGTCCACTAGTGGTATTTCGCCCATTGGTTTGGTCATGGTGTATAGCTACGCTTTGGCGGTGGGCCCGGCCATATAGGCGCGGTGTGATATCATTATACTTTTATAACATGCTCATCATACTATGCTTTTCATAACATGCTTATCATAATGCTTTTCATGACATGCTCATCATCATATACTTATCATAATGCATGCATAGGGACTCCTAGATATCATACTCTATCGGGGTGACGTAAGGTCGTGGACCCCCGATGTCACTATGGAACATTCATACGTATTCTGCCTCACCTTGAAGGAACAAGCATGAGGTGAGTGGACATAATGATCAATACCATTTGATTACATATATATATAGCATCATTAGCTTCTTAGGAGCATCATGTCAAAGGCTATAGTATTTCTAGACTTTAGCTTACTATCATAGTCATCGTATGCCTTATCTCGTATGGCTATTCATGAATGAGGATCTTTACTTTCTTAGAGATAGGAACATTCATAGTAAAGGAGGAAATTCATGTCATATGACTCATGCCTTGGAAAGAAAGGACTAGCCTCACATACCTTTGCCGCTTTACTATTTTATTGCTCGCTTGTGCTCCTTAAATGCACTTGTATACCTTCAATGGAATTTGTATCGACATTAGCTATATAGTCGGGAAAACATGTTCTCTAAAGCTATAGAAATTTGGGCAGCATCTCCTTTGTTTATACTACTTTCCACCACATTCCATATCAACTCCCAACATTCATAATAATCATTACAATATCGCTAACAACAATCGTCATTCATTCATCTTATTCGCATCTCAAAATTCTATCTCGATTCCCCATAATTATGACTAAAAGTCCATCGTCGCATTCTTTCGTACCCAATACTTATTTCTTGTTCTATAAGTCATTTATAACGTATTTATATCATCAACAAGCTCATTTCTATGATTCAAGCCAACTACTATTCAATAATAACATTTTTCATCCATTTGATGACCCATTTGTGGTACTCTTCTACAATCCGTGAATCTCAATTTATAAATACTTCAAATAGCATGTAAAGGTCATGAAGTTTACCTTAAATAATAGAGAAATAGTCCTTGAATGATAATACACCCTCTTGCACAAAACCCTAGTTCTTCCTTCTTGAGATTTCTTGACCTTAATAGCTTTAATGGAGTTTCTTAGGCTTGATTGTCCTCAAATCTTGTTATCAATCCTTGATCTCCTTAGTTTTCCTTGTGGATGAAATGTTTGGAAGGTTCTAGAGGTGTGGAGGGGTTGAAGACGTGAATGGAAATGAAATAAATGAAGTGAGATCACATTTAAAGACTTGGAACATCTTCAGTCATCGGGACTTCCACGGATCGTTCCACGGTCCGTGAACCCAAGTTGGTCGTGAAACGGGTCGTGGTTCACGACCAGCTGACCATCCTTTCTGCTGGCAGTTCCACGAACCATTCCACGGTCCGTGGAACATTATATGGGCCGTGGAAGTGGTCGTGGAAATCACTGCTTCCACCAAAGTTGTTCTCGTCGCTTCGTTTGATCTCCGATCCTTATGGAACCTTCTTAGCACTTGTTTACCACCTCATCATATAACTAGGGGATGTTATAAACTCTTCTCCATAATAACCTTGAGGCATCTATAACTCAATACTCCTAGTTTGCATCCAACACACTAACTTATAACTCGGTTCCCTTAACAACTTTCTTTCTTCAAGTCTAATATCTTTGGAAATCTTAATTAGAGTCATCGCATACTATTTCTTGCTTATCCGTACTTCTTATACGCCATATCTTTCGTGGGTCTATTCACTGCATGCTAAGGGAAAATTTCCGAGGTGTAACAGGTTCAATGCACCAACTCCTTGGGAATTAACTCTTGACTAGTCCCTTTGACTTCCCAAATAGCTTTCACACTCCCTAACACCTTGAAAGCTTAACTTATCACCAAAATTAGATCAAACAAAGTTAGTTAATCTGATATTATCAAGAACACACATGAATATTCACAAAATATTTATGAACACTCAAGAACACAAGTATTCAAAACATTTCAAATGATATACCAAAATGACCATCTTGATGTCTAGTTTCCAAATATCACCATGGATCACCCAAAACACCTAAACTAATGGAACGATTTGAGACTTTAGAAATAATAGTTCACGAACTTTTTCTTGAACATATGAACATCCAAGAACACAAG
Organism: Lycium ferocissimum; assembly: GCF_029784015.1. Lineage (NCBI taxonomy): Eukaryota > Viridiplantae > Streptophyta > Magnoliopsida > Solanales > Solanaceae > Lycium > Lycium ferocissimum. The sequence goes on from NW_026726825.1 coordinate 29,116, forward strand.
TCTTCAAACACAAAAAATCGATTCACCAACAGATCAAGAACACCAAATACTCCAAGTAACACGAATTTCATCCAAAACAACAACTATCAAGAAGTTTAAACCCTAAGAACACTAAGAAATTCGTCCAAAACAGATTTTTTTTTTTAATAAAGTTTGATACAAAACAAGGACTAGATTTGTAGGGACAAATCTATGACTGGCTCTGATACCAAATGATGCAAGAAAATAAAGAGAAGATAGAAAGAAGACACAATTGATAAACAATTGGACAATAACTAGAAGAACTAGTCCTAGTTACCTTCCAAAAGGATCAAAGGCACCTATCTTATGCAACAATCCTCAAGAGAATAACAATCTCTTGCAAATTGAATGATCAAAACAAGGTTGTACAATTTGGAGTTCACCAAATCTCAACAAGTCTCAACTAGAGAAAAAAGTTCAATGTTCAATATTCATATATTTCAAGATTGGTTAAAAATCAGAAATAGTTCTAAGTGTATCTTATATAGGTAAAGTCTACACCTGGTCTTTAAAATAATAGCCACAAGTCGGCTTTTAAAATATGGCCTCACAGGGCTCCAAATCATTAGCCACACACATGGGACTCCAAAGTGGGTCCATGGGCTAGCACAAATAAGTCCATAGGTTGCTTCCCCAGGCTAGGAAGTGTCCACGGCTCCTGAAACGCAAACTCCTTCTCCAAAGCTAGGTGAACACCATGAAGGACCATAGCCTGACTCCTAGTGAATGGTCGGGACGGCTGGAACATGTCTTGATCAGTTTGGACTGCATCAATAGATACTGGAACACCGTGAAGTCGCACTATTTCTTTCACATAAAGCTTTGCATAATCTTCTGCTACATACGTGGTTCTGACCGGTAAGAAATGAGCAGACTTCATGAGTCTATCCACAATCACCCATATAGAATCATGCTTACGTCGAAAATGGCGTAAGCCTGCAATGAAGTCCATGTCGATTACTTTCCATTTCCAAGTCAGAATTTCCATAGCTTGCCACAATCCACCCGGGTTTTGGTGCTCAATGTTCACTTGCTGACAGTTAGGACATTGAGCTACGAATTTCGCTATATCCTTCTTCATCCCATTCCACCAATATATAGATTTAAGATCATGATACATTTTCGTTGCTCCGGGGTGAACGGAATAACAGGAACAGTAGGCTTCTTTCAATATTTGGTGGCGTAATCCTGCAACATCAGGAACACACAACCTGCCCCGACATCGGAGAACTCCATCTCCAGAAATCTCAAAGAACGACTTCTTCTTCTCTGGAAGTGTGTTTCCATAATGAATTAGCATGGGATCCTCGTATTGACACTCTACTTCAACTACTAGCGACAAGACCGCTGCATTTTGAATGATAGCTCCCATGCTGCCTGAGTCCACTACTCGAACTCCTAGGCTAGCTAACTGCTGGAGCTCACGAGCTATCTCTCTTTTCTCTGGCTGAACATCGCATAAACTTCCCATGGATCTACGGCTAAGAGCATCAGTGATAACATTTGCTTTCCCGGGATGATAGAGGATGTTAACATCATAGTCTTTCAACAATTCCAACCATCGTCGTTGCCGTAAATTCAATTCTTTCTGCTTGAAGATATACTGAAGGCTCTTATGATCTGTATAAATATTAACGTGGACGCCATACAAATAATGTCTCCACATATTCAATGCATGAATCACTGCAGCCAATTCAAGATCATGGGTCGGATAATTTTTCTCATATTTTCGTAACTGTCTTGAAGCATACGCAATCACCTTACCATGTTGCATTAACATATAGCCTAACCCAACGCCTGAAGTATCACAATAGACAATATAACCTTTCGATCCCTCTGGAAGTGTCACACCCTTAATACGATGGGGTGTGATGGGCACCCGACCCTTACCTAGGGCCGAGCGAACCCGCTGACTCTCGTGACATCCATACTCATGCTGAGCTGGGCCCTTAAATCGTACAATGGTGTTATATCCCGCTTTTTGTACGTCGGGACATTCCGAGTTAATTACGAAAAGTTAGGGACACGAAGTCGAGATTTTTTTTATCACGATATATTTTAAAGCATGAATTGTTATGATTTTGTTGGCATGAGATATTATGGAGTTTGGGATTAAAATTGGATTATGGAGAGTTAGACATCTTATGAAAAATTTGGGGCCAAAAGTGAACTTTTTGAAAGTTGTTATTTCATAAAAAAATGGCCATGTGGCGGCCACCTAAGGTGTGGGCCATGGCCACATGGATGCCTATTATATGTAGCATTAAGATGACTTAATTCATCACACTTTCATCATTTTATCACTTGGAAAATTCAAGAAGGTTGGAGAGAAAATAACTAGGCCATTCGGCCAAGGTGAAACCGAGCAAGAGAAAGAGAGAAGTTGATAAAAAAAAAAAAATTGTTTCAAGCAATTCCACTCCTTAGAAGGTGCGTAACAACGTGGTGAAGTTGTTAGAGTAGCAAGAACAAGTGTTGATTCAAAGTGCCAAGCTTAGCCAACTTGAAGAACCAAGTGAAGAAGGTATGCTTCAATCTTCTCTTTTATATGCTATAAATGGTTTATGGAGGTTATAATATGTGGAAATGAACAAAAATCATGAAAACATGGATGTTGGGTTTGAGCCGTGTGGAAGGGTGTTGGACCGTGTTTGTGTGTTGCTGTGTTGGAGTGATGAATTAATGGTAGTTAGCATGTTTGTATGTTGTTGTAGTGCGTAGAAATGGGAGGAAAATTATAGACTTTGGAACATAATGTGTGGCCGTATATATAGTGTGTTGAAACCATGTATATATGTGATGTGTATGTCAAGAATGAATTAATTTTATTTAGAGTGTTGGTTGTTGTTGTTGTGTAGATTCTATGTTGATAATGGAAGTGTTATGATCCAAGTTGAAGATTAAAACCGTGTGGGCTGATTTGAGAATTAATGTGACCTTAATGTAATTTCTTGAAATTGTGAGAATAATGTTATTAAAGTGTGGTTTGTTGGTGTAGTTTGTGAATTTTGAAGAAAGAAATGTGTCGTTGTGGTTCCTATGGAAATTGGGAAGTTTTGGGTAAGGTAGTATGTTGGTTTGGCCATTTGGAGTGTTGTGCGAATTATTTAAAGTATTCTTGAATGGTTGTTGGTATTGTTGTTGACAAATTGGCCGAGTTAAATTCTCGGGGTGTTGTATTTACAGGGGAGGTGCTGGCCAATTTTCTGTAGAATTGAGAAATAGTTTGGAATTGAATTCCTAAACGCTTATAGCTAATGGTTGATACTTGTTGGCGTTGTGTAGACTTCGGGGAGCCAAGGCCTGAGTTGATTAGCTGGCGGAAGCAAGCGAGGTATGTAAGGCTTCCTCTTTCTTTCTTTGGCATGTCTTAGACGTAAGGTGAATATCATACGAACCTCGGGAACTCCACTTTAAGATCCGAGCTTATATGCGTTTCTTCTTTGCTTCTTAAAGTTAATCCTCCTAATGTAGACAATCCAAAGTTCTTATGTTTTGATATGAACGAGTTTTAAACGTTCTAAAAAGAATTATGTCCTTAAAGGGGTTTCGTAACTACGAACTCCCGTAACTTTCGTAGACGAGCTCGGATCGCCCCGAAACCTTCATAGGTGACTCCATAAGGCATAATATCCCCCAACTTTCATAGGCGGGCTCGGGCGGGGCGGATGCCCGTCCGTGGGCCCACGATACTTTTCTATGCTTAGACTTAACGTTTTTCCAAAAAAAAGACTTAATGCGATTATCGTTTGAACCCCCGAGTATGATTGCTTATTTATGTAACGAGTTTGAAATGAGAATTGTTATGTCTATGATTCCGATATGAAGTTATGATCTTTAAAGTTCATTTTGATATGTGCCCGAGTGGCCTTCGGAAGAAACGTGATTGGACTATTGTCCTAATTTGCAAATAATGATTTGTTTTAATTAATTTATTAAATCTTTGTAAATGTTTACATTGCATTTGGTTATGAATATTATAAGTTGCATGTAATTCCCACGATACTCGCTCGTGCACATTATTATTACTTCCTTCGCCGAGTCCCGGGCCAGTTGTTATCGTGCACACAATCCGAAGTATGATGAGCTTCCAAAGTATGATGAGTTTCTGATATGATATGATATGTTTCCGAAGTATGATGAGTTCTGATATATGATACGAAATGAAGTATGATTCTGAAATATGATATGGTTCTGAATTACGATGTGATTCGGAGGAGATGTTCGGAGATATACAAAACTTCCGAAGTATGATGAGTTGTGGCGCCAAGGAGAGACGCGACCACGTTCCGTCCGCCGGGTCCCATTATGGACCGCGTATGATATATATTTTTGATATGCATGATTTGTGTTCAGAAGTAAGTACTCTGACATTCTGATTTTTATATATGTTTTCTGTAACTCACATATGATTTCCGGTGATTGGTATGCATATGATACGTGATTTTGATAAATGGATTATGATCGGTTGATGTCGGAATCCCATGGGGCAAACCCAAAGGTGGGACTCGATTCCACACCGGTTTAGGCGAATCCCACATCGGTTAATGTCACCATACGATATGTTTGATTTCGTATATATGACACGAATGTTTTTTTAAAAAGAAAGCTAAGCGTTTTGGCATTCTGACTGCTATATTCACTTTCCGTACTCTTTACTTCGATTATGATGACACGGCTATGATATGATTTTACTTATCGATATACGTATACGCACGACAAGTGTTGCAAAAGACAAGTTTTGATTATCTGATTATTATACTCGTTCACTGTTTTTCCTGCTTTACATACACAGTACGCATTCCGTACTGACCCCTTTCTTCGGGGCCGCGTTTCATCGTGTGTGTGTACATGTGTACATTCTCGTGATTCGTCGGCCCTAGACATCCATTCCGTCGTCTCGCAGAGCTCCCGATCCGAGCCTACACTTTTGGTTACGTATACTTCGTTATTTGTATATATATGTTTGTTCACGGGTACGGCGGGGCCCGTCCCGTCATATGGTTCGTTATGACTCTTGGAGTTCCGTAGACATAAACGTGTGGGTTGTGGGCGAGTTTTGTACAGTTGTATTTGTATGGTTTGTGTTCTTATGTTTTGATAGCCTTACCGGCTACATCCGTTATGTACATATATATATGTCAGCTTTGGGGCGACGACTTACCTTTGCCTATGCTTATGCCACTATTAGCACGATTATGGTTGATGGGTATGTATGAGTGCCCAGCTCGGGCACTAGTCACGGCCTACGGGGTTGGGTCGTGACAAATGGAAACATAATAAAGACTTTTACAAAACATGCTTTTGATCTTCCTGAACTTAAATAAAATCTATAATCATAAGAAACTGTAACATAATACATAACGATACACCGGCTTTTGGAGCCACTTATACAACCGACATACTATACATATGACATTGTCTGCAAAGTCTCTAACACCGAACACAATACCATAACATAATGCTCTGACTCGGCAGCACTCCGGAGAAAATGGAGCTCGCCAATCCCGCTGGAATGTCTTCTACTAATATCTTCTACCACCCGGGTGTACCGCGCGGATGAAACGCAGCCCCGAAGAAAGCGGGGTCAAGATGAATATGTACCGAGTATGTAAAGCATGATATATAGTAAGTGGGATCATACTGAAGTAAAGAGTAAAGAGAATCATAAAACCTGCCTTTAAAACATAAATCATGCACGTCGATATTATAAAATCATCATATGTACATATAACGTGCCCCGGCCCCAAGCGAGGGGACGCGGTAATTAAAATCATCATATGCATGTACATGTAACGTGCCCCGGCCATCTAGTGAGGGACGCGGTAAAGGGAATCATCATATGCCATCCTGGCCACCTCCCCCATATCATCATGTCATCATATATATATGTATAACGTGCCCCGGCCCTCTAGTGAGGGACGCGGTGAATAATGCAATCGAATTGCACGAATACATGCCCTGGCCCAGGATGCAGTGAAGGACATATTGAGGCTGGCACGAGCAGAGTAGTGAGAAACCATATGCACATAAATCATTTTCAGAGACTCAATGAAGTAATCTGAATGAATCGTCATTTAAAAATCGGACAATAGTCATATCAAATATAGCTCGGACCGTAATCGGAAACACATCAAATATCATAAGTATATCAAAGTATTGTAGGGACCATAGTCGTATATCAAATTATTCCGAGCCCGCCTGTGAAAATTAACGTCATTGTACGTTACAAAACTTTCTACAAACATTTCAAAGCAATCCGGTTCTATTTGTGAATGTTACGGACGTTTTTAGACATAAGATCCTTTAGGAACAAAACCATTTTTACAACATTCCAAATCCAATCATACAATAGACATAAAGACCATACTTTGACCATATTAAGGATACTAACATCAATAAGCAAATATGAATCATAAACATACTCGGAGCTAAGGATTGGAGTTACCTCGAGGCTCGTGTCATAGCCTAATTACAACTAGGACATGCCAAAAGAAAGAAAGGTGAGCTTCACATACCTTGTTCGCTTCCTAAGCTAATCCGAACTTACGTCTCGGCTTCTCAAAGTCTACAACAACATCATTAGGCATCGAACATTAGTCATAAGCATCGAAGAATCCAATTCTAAGTTAGCACTTGATCTACAGAATTTTGGGTAGCATTTCCCCTATAAATACGACATTCCCGAGAGTCCAACTCGGCCAAATCTTCAACAACAATACCAACAACCATATAAACAACATCAATAATTAATTCAAAACGCATTCTAGCATTAATAACTCCTTTCTACCTAATTCGACGACATTCTTTTATATTCATTTCAACTACATATATTCAAACCAACATCGACGATTACATGTTCAAGCACCAATCCGAAACCATTCACACAAGATTCAAGAGCGCTTTAAACAATCCGCAAAATATTCAAAACAATTCAAACAATGTACTACTCCACCCGAAATTTTCCAAACTTGGCAAGAGCAACACAATGCATTCTTTTCTTCCAAATTCATAAGCTCTATCAACAATTCACACAATGACAACATTCTTATCATAAATACTACGTACCATATTACAATTTCATTAGCTTCCAAAACAGCCCCACAAACGGCTACAACTTCCACTTGAGTCATTGAACTTTCATTCTCATCATAGAATACATAACAACAACAACCAAAATACTAAGTAACATTAATTCATCATTCCTACACTATATGGCACATACACGGCACACACACAACACCATATTTTCATGAATTCCATTCATTTCCGTACTCCACAACATCCACAAACCATGCATAACATGTGAAAATAAAGATTGAACCTTACCTTCTTCCACCTAGTTCTCCCTCGGCTAGAGTGATGTTTCACAAAAACGAACGCTTTACTTGCTCCACCAACTACTCCAAGTTGTAGAGGACCTTCCAATTAGTAGAAAATCTTGGAGAAAATAATTTTTCATGATCAACTCCATAGGGTAGTTTCGGCCAGCCCTCTTGGCCGTTTTCTCCTTTTTTTTTTTCATGATTCTTGAAATTTCTAGGAGATGAAATGGTGAAGATGATTAATTTGGTCATCTAATACCACATATATAATATTTCCATGTGGCCTATGGCCCACTTCTCTTTGGCCGGCCACTTAGGCCCTTATTTCATGAAAATTTATTTCACTTCTAGCCCCAAATTTTCATGAAATGTTCAACTTTCCATAATTCATTTTTGGTCCCATATTTCATGAAATATTAGTTTCCATAATTCCACTTTTAACCCCAAATATTCCTTAATATTTCCATCCAATAAAATCATAAGTGACTTATGCCTTAAAACAAAGTCGGAAAAGTAGCCTTGTTCTTAACTCGTCGCAACCAACTTAAAATATTCCGACCTACAAAATGCGGGATATAACATCCTTCCCCCCTTTAGAACATTCGTCCTCGAATGTTCAATTAGCCTCCTAAGGTCTCCTATGGATCTTGGGGGTTTCCTTTACTACCATAGCATGCAATCTCGTCTACCAATCATATTTCTCTTCCATCTCCTCCTCAGGTTCGCAAGTTACCTCCTTTTTATTATCATTCCGCCACGGTGCCTTAGCGGAAGCTACGTCTTTAGCACGCAACCTTCTTGCCTTATGTACCATGTAGCAAAGCCTAATACATCTCGGGTTCAACTTTTTCTCGATTTCTTTGAAAGACTTTAATTGTTACTTTACCTTTTGCTCTTAGTCTCTGTCTTTGGAGTCGGTTGTCAAGTAGTGATGAAGTCCCCTCATCTAATAACCTTCCCTAGCCGCTCCCGGCTTTAACTATCCTCAACTGATATCAATCCGAAAGAATCTGACACATAAATTCACTCTCTTCCAGCAGCCCGCTAGTTGTGATCATCTTGCTTAAATCGTCTTATAATCTCTCTTTACTCAACTTGCAGCATCCAAGGCACATTGTCTCGTGTCGTTTCTTTATCTTTAGTGCAAACTCTTCTATCGTCCCTTTGCTCTAATATTGTTTCCAATTTCCCTGTCACACATGACGTTGCAACCTTTACGCGAATATACAAAGGTGCTCCAATTAGTCCAATGACTACCTTAATGTGGCCTCGCTGATCCTTACGTTTTACTTTGTTCTCGCCCCTCTTTTCCTACAACTGGTATCGGAATACATCTTTGGTTCGACCACAACCGTATCCTTTTTGCCCCTGCATCGATTCCATTTCGAACTTAGCTTAAACCATCTTTACCTCTTTCCTTAACGTACCCGAAATCTTGTAACCGTATTGTCGTTACTGAATCCAAACTCCTCTTATCAAATATTCACTCACTTGGTCTCATTCCTAGCATATAAATGTTCATAGGTAACATAACCACTCTTATACGACTTGTATAAAGTATATCCCATCTTAGTTGCGGTCTTTTCTTCACCTAGTTCACTCTACTTTATACATTCCTTCCGTCCTAACATTCAATTGTAGCCTATCCGGTCACCCTCTTCTCCGTTCCTTTACTCACTCCTTTGATGCTCTCACTCCCTACTATAGGAGGTTTTCCATCATTATTTTCTTTTTCTCCCCTTACGGTTCATAGTCACAAGATATTAGCGAACAACCTTGTTGCCCACGTCTTAGCCTTTAATCCAAAGATACAGTTGTCATTTTTCACAATGTCTTCGTAAGTTACTTGTTATTATCCTCTTGTCGTATTCTCTCTCTCTTTTCTTTATTCTTTTTTTTTTTTTTGTAAGCATCCACCTCCTAAGGTCGTATCATTTAAGACCTCCACGATTAATTCTTAGCACCATCCCAAGTGCCGTCCCGATTTCTCCCCCTCTATTGCTGGCTTTTAGATCTTACCAACTTGTCTCCGCAAAGAGCTTTACCTACGGCCCAAGCATCCGTATCCAGGACATGGTAGTGTTGATTGTCTTCGTCTTACACTTACATCTCTCTCCTCGCTTCCCTTTGGGGTGTACTTGTGCCATTACCCGATTATACTCACTTTCTTTCTATATTCGTATTTCCAATCTTAATTAGGCAGCGCTTTTATTCCGATATTTTGGCTCCCATTGCCGTTCGTTTACTCACTTTCTTTCTCTTTACCGGTCTAATCCGCCCCGTACTACACGACCTCTTAAGGTTTCTGCCCTCTCTGTACATTCCAATTTCCCTTAGACTGCTCTAGCTTCCCATTTGCTTCTTACGTCTGTATTTAGAGAGCTTTCAGAAAACTTCCCAGGGGGTCACCCATCCCAGAATTTCTCTCGCCTCAGCACGCTTAACTTTGGAACTCCGATGAAATACGATGCTTTAATGCAAATATAGTCGCGTCCGTTTCACCGCGACCTTTGTCATATAATGGAGCCGTAAAGTCTTAACAGGTTTCGAAACGTTCTCGTAACGCGTGTCCTTCCGCATTAGCAGGGTCTCTTACTCTCCCGACTTCACAATTATGATTTTAACCCTTTCCACTTCTCAATATTCACCCTTTACCTCTAGATATCACTACATTTCCACCTTAAACTCCCAGATTCCCAACGGTGAAGAATACACCTCAATCGCCGTTACTTATAAGTACTCGGTTATCGCCCTTTGGATTCTGTTCTCATTTTACCCCATTCTTCGTCCTTTCTATATCCGAGTCTTTTACCGTCCCGTCACTTCTGACACTTGGATCCTTAACTACGCGTGTCATGGTCTACTACTATGCCGTTGTCTCACTCCCTTCTTATTTCCTTCTTCCGCCATCCCTTTCTTTTTCTTGCACTCGCTATCCTTTCCGCTATTATGTAACCCTCGTTCCGACTTCTCCTACAGGACCCAATAAGCCTTCCTTATTCGTTCTATAACTCACTTTCCCGTTCCACACTTTCCTTTATATTTTAGCTATATGGGTCGTATCATGGCTTTGGCCACTTTCTTGCTAGGCTTTACTTATTTCCGTAATGATCTTATTATGTTCACATTAAGTCTTATTCGTAATCACCCGTAATATAACACTTCCTAACCCTTTACCTTTTCTCGATCCACTTTATCCTTATCGTTTCACGAGTTGTCTTATCGACATTCATGCCCGTTACAATCCTTTTTTCCCCGTGCTCTTGTCTTGATCGTACTATTACTCCTCTTAACTATAAGCTCGTCGTAACTCGTCCCAACTTGTCCATTCGGTCGGCACCTTAAATAACACTCCATCACGACTTACCAAAATTTTCCGGATCGTCCTTTAGGGCTACAAGTCCTTTCTAAATTCTTTTCCACCGTGTCGATATCGAACTTCTAATTACTATTATGCTCAATTCAACAATTAACTTCTTTCTCTGTCGGCCCATACTCGTAACTTAGTCAAATTTTATCATTACTATTGGCTCGACCTTTCCAGACATACCACAAACCTGTACCTCATTCTCTCTTTGTTTCTGGAAAAATTTCGGCAGAGTTTCCTCTATAATTGTTACCATCTCAAACCTGTACACAGGGAATACCAACAATGCCTCACAGGGCCAACATATATATATACATATCATATCATATCACAGCCTCACACGGCTCCCAATATCATCCACAGTACAAAAATAAGGACATACCTCGTATGCCCAACTCAAACTGCACCTGTTACGCTTTCTTGTGTACTTTCCCTTTTTGATCTCAACCTGTATTTCAATCGTACTTCCATATCTTACCCGACATGTATCTTTCGTACCGTTGCTTACCTGTGTACTTCGTAGCTTCCAATGTCGCTAGTCGCTTTCTTCCGTCAATGCCATTTCTCTGCTGAAGTCAAAGGTTGGTGTCGGGAATCTCATTTCCTATAACTTGGCTCTACAAAGACGATCTAAGATGTCAAAGAAGAGTAACCATCCTAGATGCCGCGTAGCCTCCTGTTTATAAATGTGGCGCGCTTCACACCATAAACAGGACTCTACCGGACACGACTTTGCAGACAACCCCTAGGACGAACCGTTCTGATACCAATTTGTCACACCCTTAATCCGATGGGGTGTGATGGGCACCCGACCCTTACCTAGGGCCGAGCGAACCCGCTGACTATCGTGACATCCATACTCATGCTGAGCTGGGCCCTTAAATTGTACAATGGAAACATAATAAAGACTTTTACAAAACATGCTTTTGATCTTCCAACTTAAATAAAATCTATAATCATAAGAAACTGTAACATAATACATAACGATACACCGGCTTTTGGAGCCACTTATACAACCGACATACTATACACATGACACTGTCTGCAAAGTCTCTAACACCGAACACGATACCATAATATAATGCTCTGACTCGGCAGCACTCCGGAGAAAATGGAGCTCGCCAATCCCGCTGGAATGTCTTCTACTAATATCTTCACTTGCACCCGGGTGTACCGCGCGGCATGAAATGCACCCCCGAAGAGTGGGGTCGAAGACGAATATGTACTGAGTATGTAAAGCATGATATATAGTAAGCGGGATCATACTGAAGTAAAGAGTAAAGAGAATCATAAAACCTGCCTTTAAAACATAAATCATACACGTCGATATTATAAAATCATCATATGTACATATAACATGCCCCGGCCCTCTAAGGAGGGACGCGATAATTAAAATCATCATATGCATGTACATGTAACGTGCCCCGGCCCTTTAGTGAGGGACGTGGTAAAGGGAATCATCATATGCCATCCTGGCCACCTCCCCCATATCATCATGTCATTATATATATATGTATAACGTGCCTCGGCCCTCTAGTGAGGGACGCGGTGAATAATGCAATGGAATTGCACGAATACATGCCCTGGCCCGGACGCGGCCAAGGACATATTGAGGCTGGCACGAGCAAAGTAGTGAGAAACCATATGCACATAAATCATTTTCAGAGACTCAATGAAGTAATCTGAATGAATCGTCATTTAAAAATCGACAATAGTCATATCAAATATAGCTCGGACATGACTGGAAACACATCAAATATCATAAGTATATCAAAGTATTATAGGGACCATAGTCGTATATCAAATCATTCCGAGCCCGCCTGTGAAAATTAACGTCATTGTACGTTACAAAACTTTCTACAAACGTTTCAAAGCAATCCGGTTCTATTTGTGAAAGTTACGACGTTTTTAGACATAAGATCCTTTTGAGGAACAAAACCATTTTTACAACATTCCAAATCCAATCATACAATAGAAATAAAGACCATACTTTGACCATATTAAGGATACTAACATCAATAAGCAAATATGAATCATAAACATACTCGGAGCTAAGGAATGGAGTTACCTCGAGGCTCGTGTCATAGCCTAATTACAACTAGGACATGCCAAAAGAAAGAAAGGTGAGCTTCACATACCTTGTTCGCTTCCTAAGCTAATCCGAACTTACGTCTCGGCTCAAAGTCTACAACAACATCATTAGGCATCGAACATTAGTCATAAGCATCGAAGAATCCAATTCTAAGTTAGCACTTGATCTACGCAATTTTGCGCATTTCCCCATAAATACGACATCCCCGAGAATCCAACTCGGCCAAATCTTCAACAACATTACCAACAACCATATAAACAACATCAATAATTAATTCAAAATGCATTCTAGCATTAATAACTCCTTTCTACATAATTCGACGACATACTTTTATATTCATTTCAACTACATATATTCAAACCAACATCGACGATTACATGTTCAACCACCAATCCGAAACCATTCACACAAGATTCAAGAACGCTTTAAACAATCCGCAAAATATTCAAAACAATTCAAACAATGTACTACTCCACCCGAAACTTTCCAAACTTGGCAAGAGCAACACAATGCATTCTTTTCTTCCAAATTCATAAGCTATATCAACAATTCCCACAATGACAACATTCTTATCATAAATACTACAAACCATATTATAATTTCATTAGCTTCCAAAACAGCCCACAAACGGCTACAACTTCCACTTGAGTCATTGAACTTTCATTCTCATCATAGAATACATAACAACAACAATCAAAATACTAAGTAACATTAATTCATCATTCCTACACTATATGGCACATACACGGCCACACACACAACACCATATTTTCATGAATTCCATTCATTTCCATACTCCACAACATCCACAAACCATGCATAACATGTGAAAATAAAGATTGAACCTTACCTTCTTCCACCTAGTTCTCCCTCGGCTAGAGTGATGTTTCGCAAAAACGAACGCTTTACTTGCTCCACCAACTACTCCACGTTGTAGAGGACCTTCCAATTAGTAGAAAAGCTTGAAGAAAATAATTTTTCATGATCAACTCCATAGGGCAGTTTCGGCCAGCCCTCTTGGCCGTTTTCTCCTTCTTATTTTTTTTCATGTTTCTTGAAATTTCTAGGAGATGAAATGGTGAAGATGATTAATTTGGTCATCTAATACCACATATATAATACTTCCATGTGGCCTATGGCCCACTTCTCTTTGGCCGGCCACTTAGGCCCTTATTTCATGAAAATTTATTTCACTTCTAGCCCCAAATTTTCATGAAATGTTCAACTTTTCATAATTCATTTTTGGTCTCATATTTCATGAAATATTAGATTCCATAATTCCACTTTTAACCCCAAATTTTCCTTAATATTTCCATCCAATAAAATCATAAGTGACTTATGCCTTAAAACAAAGTCGGAAAAGTAGCCTTGTTCTTAACTCGTCGCAACCAACTTAAAATATTTCGACGTACAAAATGCGGGATATAACAGGAAGTGTCAAGACTGGGGCGGAAGTTAATCTATCCTTTAGCTCTTGGAAACTACGTTCACAAGCATCTGTCTATTGAAATTTAGCCGATTTCTAGGTTAGCTTCGTGAGTGGTGCAGAAATAGAAAAAAACCCTTTACAAACCTCTTGTAATAACCTGCTAAGCCCAGAAAACTATGAACTTCCGTAGGTGTTGTAGGCCTTGGCCAAGTCTTCACCGCCTCAATCTTTTGGGTATCTACCTGAATGCCATCGGCTGAAATAATATGCCCTAAAAAGGTCACTTATTTCAACCAAAATTCACACTTAGAAAATTTGGCAAATAACTCTCGAGTCTGGAGAACCTTAAGGACGGTATGCAGATGATCCGCATGTTTTGCTTCGGATCGAGAATATACCAGGATATCGTCAATGAACACGATCACAAAAATATCTAGGAAAGGCCTGAACACATCATTCATCAAATTCATAAATACTGCCGGCACATTAGTTAGCCCAAATGACATTGCCCGGAACTCAAAATGGCCATATCTGGTTCTGAAGGTCGTCTTAGGAATATCTTTCTCCTTAATTTTCACCTGATGATACCCGGATCTCAAATCTATCTTTGAAAACCATTTGGTGTCTTGTAATTGATCAAATAAGTCGTCAATCCTTATGTTATATCCGGCATTTTAGCATATTTGGAAAATGTGAAATAGTTTCGATTTGTAAAGAATAATGTCATATGTTGATTGGGATTAAGCTATGTGTGTGTTGTTCATGAAAAATTGTGGTGTGGAAATACGGAGGAAGGCCAAGGGCAAAATTGGAATTTTGAAAATTTGTTTCGGGAATGTGAAAAATATGATTCATAGCCAATTGGGCTCAAAAAAAATAAAAAGAAAATGAGGCCCACATGAGAGAGGGGTGGCCGGCCATACCATGGCCCAAGCCCATGGTTTCTAATTAAATTTCCATGTGATAAATAAGGAGAAGGGCCATTAGTTGTAGAAACTTCAAGAGAAATTGAGAGAAAAAAAAAATAAGAAGAGAGAGCAAGAACAAGAAAGGCCATTCGGCCAAGAGAGAAAGAGAAAGGAAAAAGAAAAAAAAAATTCTTGGAGCTCAATCCTTGGTTCAAAAATCCATCTCTTTTGGAATTACTACTAAGCTCAAGATCCTCTCCAACATGGTATAATTTTTAAGGCAAGGAAGTGTGTACGTTGGTAAGGAGAACTTAGTGGAAAAGGTAAGATTTCATCCCCTTTTGTGTTGTAAGGCCCTTGTTTATGTCAGTAGTGTGTGGAGAAGAATAAAAGTCATGAAAATAAGGGGTATATGCATGTAGCCGAATGCATGTGTGTGTGTAGATGAATGAACCAATTTTATCTTGATGTTAGAGTGAATAAAATTGAAGGGAAATTATGAAATTGTGGTGTATGCATGCATGGCCGTGTGTGAGGTGTGTATGGTGTGGCCGAAAATGGGCCATTGTATGTGACAAGAGTGTAATAATTTTATGTAGTAGTTTGATTGTCGCCGTTATGAATGTTAAGCTTAAAATGAAAGTTTAGTGAACTAAGTTGAAGATTGTAAATGATTTGGAGCGTTTGGCACTTTAATGTACTTTTTATGTAAATGTTGTATCTATGGAAATGACATTGTAAATATGTGGATGGTTGATGTAAAGAATGAATTTGGAAATTAAAAATGTGTTATGAATGTTGTATTGAGTTTGGAGTAGTTTTCTGGTCACTGGAGTAGTTGTTGGATTGTTTGAACGTTTATGTGATTTGATTAGAATGTTTTTGAATGTCGTTGGAACGAGTTCGGATTAGTATTTGAACGAATAAAGAATAATGTTGGATTGGATGTAAGTGATTACTTTGAAGACTATGAATGTTGGCAACTTATGTAAGAAAGCGTCATTGATGTTAGAATGTGTTTTGGATTGGATATTGTTGTTGTTGATTGTTGTTGTTGGGTTGTTGTTGATTGTTTTGGCCGAGTTTGAATCTCGGGGATGCTATATGTATAGGGGAGACGCTGCCCAAATTTTTATAGGCAAGGGTTGGTTAAGATTGGAACTTTTAAGTCTCTTGAATAGTAATTGGTAAAATGTGACCATTTGCGTATTTTGGAGGAAACGGGAATTGAGTTGTAACGAGCTTAAGGAGCGAATAAGGTATGTAAAGCTCCACCCTTCCTTCTCTTGGCATGTCCTAGATGTAATAGGCTTGAATTTGGATCTCGGGGACGACTCTACTCTTTGGAATCTACGTCCAAATGTACCCCTTTTTCATTCAGCAGAATTGAATCGAAAATGTCTTGTTTTGTTGAAATAAGTGCTTAAGCATCCGTAGTTTGCCCAAATGATGTTGGAGGGCCTAGAGTCCTATGTATATGACCTCGTACGGCCTAACGACCATAGTTTGGGGTACGCCGCCTCAATTTGACCGAGACGGGGCCCACGCATTCTGAGATCTCCCTATGTAGCCTTGTTTGGTGTGTTTGTGTGATTTTGAAAAGAGAACTTTTGACCATTGCTCTGACTATTATAAGATAATTATTTTAACTACTTCATTGGGCTTTATACTACATTTTGACACATAAAAACGATTTCAGAAGGTTGTAACTTTTGTATACTAATACCGATAAATCTGGAACTTGTTTCTGCACTTTCCGATGTTAGTAAATATATTTGGTCATCGACTTTTGGAAGGTAACCTAATTGTTTATTTGCTCATATGCATGTGATTGTGATATGTGACTACGACTTCTGAGGTTCGGTTTGGTATGTTGAGTGATATTACCGCTGGGTTCCTGGCCGCGGTATATGTGCATATGTGGTATTACCGCTGGGTTCCTGGCCGCGGTATACGTGTACAGGTGATATTACCGCTGGGTTCTTGGCCGCGGTATTGTGAATATGCGATATTACCGCTGGGTTCTTGGTGCGTACGTGTGTATACGTGGTACGTAATATGTGATGGTTCGAGGATATGATATGTGCTGATTGGGTGATACAACATGATACGTGGTAGGATGTATGACTTGTATTTCGGATTTAAGTATTCTGGTATTTTGGTTATTATGCTCACGTTCTGTATACCTTACACCGATTATGATTTCATTTCTGTACTTTCTGCTTTGCATACTCGACATATTCCGCACGACCCCTTTCTTCGGGGCGTTTCATGCCCGTAGTACGTACGCACCACTTGGTGATCCGCCGCCTTAGGTCTCTCTCTCGCCAAGTGCTCCCGTATTTCGTGAGCCCGTATTTTGGTATATACTTTTTCCGTTGTACATATTCGTCTATTCGGTACGGCGGGGCCCCGTCCCGTCATATGATTCTCGCTATTCCGTTTAAGGTCCGTGGATAAACGTGTGTGGGTTGTGCCCGGGCCGGTTTAGTTAGACTTGTATGAGACGTGTGTTGGGCGTCGTACCCGCCATAGCGCCGGCTCCCGCCCGTATATATATATATATATATATATATGATGTTCTTATTGTGTGGCCTTTGTTGGTATTTTCTCGCTGCGTGCAGTTTATTTTTGGGTAATCGAAAAACAAAGGAAACTATAAAATTTTTCCGGTAATAAAATAAATTTGAAACACGACGCCTTTTTTACGATATATATCCGTATTCGTGTTTGCGATAGTGTGTTGTTACATTTGATATTTGTGTACGCATAGACCGGTGTTGTGATTCTAATGTATATGTGTGTTCGGGGTGCCGGTTCGGCACGAGTCGCGGCTTCACGGGGTTGGGTCGTGACAAAAGTGGTATGTTCGTCCTCGGAATATATATATATATATATAGTCTTGTTTATCGGTGTGTTGTGCACCACATCTATGATGGTAGGCTACGGGACATGGTGTTCTCTTCTTTGAATCTTAGATCGTACGATAAACAATTAGGATGACTTTTTCGACCGATTGTTATGCTTTTTTCGTGATGCCTCCGAAGAAAACGCGCCTCCCGAAGGGCAAGGCGGTGGCGGGAGAGACTAGTCGGGCACCGAGAGTTACCCGGCTCGTGCTCGGACTACGCCCCCGCATTGTATCCGGAGGGTTCCACCACTCCGCCACCGTACGAGGCCGAGTAGCCCCTCGTCCGCTTGCGAGGACGGGACGTTGAGGGAGCAAGACGGCTGTTGACGATTTGATATTTGTGCGGACGCGGGCGGAGAGGCGATGATGACGATGACGAGGCGTGATAGCCCGAGAGTTCGCTACATGTATGTGTTTTTGGGTCTAAGCCCGACGAGGACCCCCATGACTTTATCCGACGCGTCTGCGGCGCTCGTTGGAGTCGTGACAAAAGACCGGTATCGAGCTTCTTTGCACACGAGGTTGCGAGATGTCGCCATTAATTGGTGTAAGAGTCCCCGGGGGCCGTGTCTCCCCCGTACGTCTTGTTTATCGGTGTGCGCGAAGTGCACCACATCTATAGACAAGGGTGTTCGTGAGTATAATTTGGAGTTCGATTCTCGGACGATACGCAGGGATATGTTATGTGATCTCGCTACTCGATTTGAATCGATGGCGTCGCGAGATATGGACATCGCCGGTTACGGAGAAACTTACGCCGGGGATGGAGGGCCGGACGAGCGGATATTCGTAGATTATGACGGAGGCCGCCAAGCAGGGCTAGATCTTTTTTCGCGCGGAAGCCTCGAGCCTGTTGTAACGTGCTTTTCGGCCCGAGTACGCCTCCACAATTCCGAAGGAGCCCAAATAGTGCGGGGTATCCAGAGACAGGCCGAGCTCACCCAGGCTTGAACCGGCTCGTACGGACCCTAGATTCCGGCCCAGTTCCAGAGGTCGCCCCTACCCCGATGTCTTACTGTGGGGGGCGCCACTCGAGTGGGGATTGTCGTCGTGCCACGGGTGAGAGGCCGGCGGGGACTTTTAGAGAGATTGTCCCCTCGGGGCACCGAGAGGGAGCTCGGCCCGCCGGCTCGCTTGCGTTCGTCTTCCCCGCCCCACGCCCAGCTACGCGCCCGATGGGGGCGGCATACCGACACCGGCCCGGCCGTGGAGAGGCCGTGGCGGAGCCTCGGGATTCGGGCGGTCCATCGAACCGCCTATATGCGTTGACCGAGTCCGCCACCGTGACGCGGGTACAGGTAATTTAAACTCTTTAATTGACTATGCTGATAGATGTATAAACTATTCATGATAATTGTAAAGGAAACCCCTCCAAATTCCTCATAAGATCTTATAAGGCTAGTATAACATTCGAGGACGAATGTTCTAAAGGGGGGGAGGATGTTATATCTGGCATTTTAGCATATTTGGAAAATGTGAAATAGTTTCGATTTGTAAAGAATAATGTCATATGTTGATTGGGATTAAGCTATGTGTGTGTTGTTCATGAAAAATTGTGGTGTGGAAATATAGAGGAAGGCCAAGGGCAAAATTGAAATTTTGAAAATTTGTTTCGGGAATGTGAAAAATATGATTCATAGCCAATTGGGCTCAAAAAAATAAAAGAAAATGAGGCCCACGAGAGAGAGGGGTGATACCATGGCCAAGCCCATGGTTTCTAATTAAATTTCCATGTGATAAATAAGGAGAAGGGCCATTAGTTGTAGAAACTTCAAGAGAAATTGAGAGAAAAAAAAATAAGAAGAGAGAGCAAGAAAGAGAAAGGCCATTCGGCCAAGAGAGAGAAGAGAGAGAGGAAAAAGAAAAAAAAAATCTTGGAGCTCAATCCTTGGTTCAAAAATCCATCTCTTTTGGAATTACTACTAAGCTCAAGATCCTCTCCAACATGGTATAATTTTTAAGGCAAGGAAGTGTGTACGTTGGTAAGGAGAACTTAGTGGAAAAGGTAAGATTTCATCCCCTTTTTGTGTTGTAAGGCCCTTGTTTATGTTGTAGTGTGTGGAGAAGAATAAAAGTCATGAAAATAAGGGGTATATGCATGTAGCCGAATGCATGTGTGTGTGTAGATGAATGAACCAATTTTATCTTGATGTTAGAGTGAATAAAATTGAAGGGAAATTATGAAATTGTGGTGTATGCATGCATGGCCGTGTGTGAGGTGTGTGTATGGTGTGGCCGAAAATGGGCCATTGTATGTGACAAGAGTGTAATAATTTTATGTAGTAGTTTGATTGTCGCCGTTATGAATGTTAAGCTTAAAATGAAAGTTTAGTGAACTAAGTTGAAGATTGTAAATGATTTGGAGCGTTTGGCACTTTAATGTACTTTTTATGTAAATGTTGTATCTATGGAAATGACATTGTAAATATGTGGATGGTTGATGTAAAGAATGAATTTGGAAATTAAAAATGTGTTATGAATGTTGTATTGAGTTTGGAGTAGTTTTCGGTCAGTTGGAGTAGTTGTTGGATTGTTTGAACGTTTATGTGATTTGATTAGAATGTTTTTGAATGTCGTTGGAACGAGTTCGGATTAGTATTTGAACGAATAAAGAATAATGTTGGATTGGATGTAAGTGATTACTTTGAAGACTATGAATGTTGGCAACTTATGTAAGAAAGCGTCATTGATGTTAGAATGTGTTTTGGATTGGATATTGTTGTTGTTGATTGTTGTTGTTGGGTTGTTGTTGATTGTTTTGGCCGAGTTTGAATCTCGGGGATGCTATATGTATAGGGGAGACGCTGCCCAAATTTTTATAGGCAAGGGTTGGTTAAGATTGGAACTTTTAAGTCTCTTGAATAGTAATTGGTAAATGTGACCATTTGCAGATTTTGGAGGAAACGGGAATTGAGTTGTAACGAGCTTAAGGAGCGAATAAGGTATGTAAAGCTCCACCCTTCCTTCTCTTGGCATGTCCTAGATGTAATAGGCTTGAATTTGGATCTCGGGGACGACTACTACTCTTTGGAATCTACGTCCAAATGTACCCCTTTTTCATTCAGCGAATTGAATCGAAAATGTCTTGTTTTGTTGAAATAAGTGCTTAAGCATCCGTAGTTTGCCCAAATGATGTTGGAGGGCCTAGAGTCCTATGTATATGACCTCGTACGGCCTAACGACCATAGTTTGGGGTACGCCGCCTCAATTTGACCGAGGCGGGGCCCACGCATTCTGAGATCTCCCTATGTAGCCTTGTTTGGTGTGTTTGTGTGATTTTGAAAAGAGAACTTTTGACCATTGCTCGACTATTATAAGATAATTATTTTAACTACTTCATTGGGCTTTATACTACATTTTGACACATAAAAACGATTTCGAAGGTTGTAACTTTTGTATACTAATACCGATAAATGCGGAACTTGTTTAACACTTACAGCGATGTTAGTAAATATATTTGGTCATCGACTTTTGGAAGGTAACCTAATTGTTTATTTGCTCATATGCATGTGATTGTGATATGTGACTACGACTTCTGAGGTTCGGTTTGGTATGTTGAGTGATATTACCGCTGGGTTCCTGGCCGCGGTATATGTGCATATGTGGTATTACCGCTGGGTTCCTGGCCGCGGTATACGTGTACAGGTGATATTACCGCTGGGTTCTTGGCCGCGGTATGTGAATACGATATTACGGCCGGGTTCTTAGCCGCGGTATGTGTGTATATGTGGTACGTAATATGTGATGGTTTGAGGATATGATATGTGCCGATTGGGTGATACACATGATACGTGGTAGGATGTATGACTTGTATTTCGGATTTAAGTATTCGGTATTTTGGTTATTATGCTCACGTTCGTATACCTTACCGATTATGATTTCATTCTCGTACTTTCTGCTTTTGCATACTCGCACATATTCACGTCATGACCCCTTTCTTCGGGGTCGCGTTCGATGCCCGCGGTACGGACGCACCACTTGGTGATCCGCCGGTTAGGGTCGCCCTCTCTGCTCAAGTGCTCCCCGTATTTCCGAGCTTTCGTATTTTGGTATATACTTTTCTCTCGTTGTACATATTCGTCTATTCGGGGGTACGGCGGGGCCCCCGTCCCGTCATGATTACGTCATTCGTTTGAGGTCTGTGGATAAACGTGTGTGGGTTGTGCCCAGTCGGTTTGGTTAGACTTGTATGAGACGTGTGTTGGGCGGTCGTACCCGCCATAGCGGCCTTGTCGGCCCGTATATATATATATATATATATATGCTGTTCTGTTGGCCCTGTGTGGCCTTTGTTGGTATTTTCTGTGCGCAGGTTTATTTTTGGGTAATCAGAAAAACAAAGGAAACTCTGCCAAAATTTTTCTGGTAATAAAATAAATTTGAAACACAGCCTTACCGGTTTCTGATATATCCGTATTTGTGTTTGCGATAGTGTGTTGTTACATTTGATATTTGTGTACGCATAGACCAGTGTTGTGATTCTAATGTATATGTGTGTTCGGGTGCCCAGTTCGGGTACGAGTCGCGGCCTACGGGGTTGGGTCGTAACACCTTAGGAACGAATTTTTGCTCTTGATCGTCACTTTATTCAGTTGCCGATAGTTAATTCCCATTCGTAAGGAGCCATCTTTCTTTCACACAAACAACACGGGTGCTCCCCATGGGGAAGAACTAGGCCTAATAAAACCTTTTTCAAGCAAGTCCTTCAATTGCTCCTTCAACTCTTTCAACTTTGTGGGAGCCATCCTATAGGGAGGAATAGATATGGGCTTGGTATCCTGTTGCACATCTATAGAGAAATCAATCTCCCGCTCTAGAGGGAGGCACAAAGCTCTTCCGGGAATACATCCGCATCGAAGAGAGTTGGCGGTTCGAATTTCTCTACATCTTGAACCCGAACTAGGTGGTAAATACAACCTTTTGTGATCATTTTCCTTGCTTTGAGCTAGGAAATAAACCTACCTTTTGGGGATGCAGTATTTCTTTTTCATTCTAAAACTGGTTCTCCCAGAAACTGGAAGCGAACCATTTTCATTCTACAATCAACATTGGCATAGCAAGAAGCCAACCAATCCATGCCATGATAACATCAAAGTCCACCATTTTTAACTCATGTAAATCAACCATAGTACGATGGTCACAAATCACAACTACACAATTCCTATATACACGGCTAGTTATTACCGGTTCACCAACGGGTGTAGATACCTCAAAAGGTTTGATGGACTTCGGTTTGACCCCAAACCGACCCACAATATATGGAGTAACATATGACAATGTGGAGCCCGAATCTGTCAGAGCATATACATCATGAGAAAATACCGATAATATACCGTGGCCGACATCGGGGGAAGACTCAAGATCACGGCGTCCCGGCCAAAGCATAAATACGGTGCGGAGGACCACTAGGGGCGGCCTTCTCCCCTACCTCTACCATGGCTGACCGGCGCACACGAGCCTTTCCCGGAGGCGTATCGATGATGAAGACCTAGCTGCTGATCCTGAAGGTTGGACCCTACCCCTAACACCAATCGAGGAGCAATCACGCATGATATGGCCTGGCCGACCGCATGCATAGCAAACGTCTTAACCTAGTCGACACTGGCCCCAATGTAACTTCCCGTACTGGGAACGTTGTAGCACGGGTGGCCTTGCTTGACCCGAATCGCCTCTGAAATGAGAACCTGAAGCCCTGAAACTCTGACTCAGCTCGGGATAAGTAGATCTATCAAATCTCTGGCCTGCAAACCGTGGAGGCACACTAGTCATATAATAGCCTGAATGCCTAGAAAACTGCTGTCTTTGGCCTCCTCTAAATTCACTCGTCGGACCCGATCTTGCTATACCCTCTGTCATGCTCATGCTCACTTCTTTGCTGTTTTTGGCTTTCCTCTAAATTCTGGGTAGGGGCTTGAATACGTGAAATATCCATGTTGTCTTGAAGGGACACAGTCAAGCACCTATCGATCAAATGTGGCCCTAGGCCTCTCACAAATTGGTGCACTCAGTCACCTATATCCGCTACTATGGTCGGAGAATACCTAGCCAAAAAATTGAAGCGGAGACTATACTCTGAGACACTCATACCTCCTTACCTAAGATTCAAGAACTTGTCGGCACTAACCCGCCGAACCTCTGGGGCAAGTAGTGTTGGAGGAAGGCATCCCCAAATTCTTACCATACCGGGGGAGGTGCATTGACTCCTCGTGAAGCCATCCAAACCGTGTACCAATGAACCGAAACATCTCGCTATCTATAGTAAGCTAACTCTACCGATTCAATGTCTGAAGCATGCATTAACCGAAGTGTCCTCTGCATCCCATCAATAAAGTTTTAAGGGTCCTCATTCGGCTTTGACCTGAAGGATTTTGGAGGGTTCAAACTAATAAAATCGCGGGCCCTTACACTAACAGCCCTATCACCCTGCCCTGTACCTTGCCATTGAGTCTGAGCGGCAACTAACTAAGTAAGTTAATGAATGGCATCTTTCACATCTTAGCACAAGCATCTGGTGGAGGGGCGAGGGGGGAGTGCGGGCCGAGGCTCCTCCGTGCTCCTCGAAAATAGGCAACGAGTGGGAGGACTAAGATTGAGCCGCATTCTGGGACTCACCTTCCTCTATATCCGTTAGCGGTACCCTTTCAGCCTGCTTTTCTGCCACTGTCTTGCCTTTTGGGGCTGCCATAGCTTTTCTCTTTACAAGCATTACTGAAATACATAATACACGGTTAAGGAAAGAAAAATCCTTATATCATGGCTCTATCGCACGATCTTATGAAGAAAGAAGGTCATTCATTCCTAAAATGCCCGTAGCCTCCTGTTTATAAGTGTGGCGTGCAACATACCCATAAATAAGACTCTCCTGGACACGGCTCATAGACACACCCTAGGACAGAACTGCTCTGAAATCACTTTTGTCACGACCCAACCGAAGGGACATGACGGGCACCCGGTGCTAACCCAACCGGGCACCTCTTATCGTACATTCATATTCCCATCTAGGTGAGCCACATGGCCTACTCATGATTTCTATGCATCCACAATAAAAATCATATCGGGAAACGACACATTTATAACATCATCAACAATAATGCCCATGTCTATATACACAAGCCGACGAGGCTAACAAAATAATATACAAAATATGAGCCGACAAGGCTGCAACGCATCTAGCCATACACAACTGTCTACGAGACTCTAAGAAGAGTATGTAACATTATATAGATGGGACAGGACCCGTCCATGCCCATATGTATGTACACAAAAGAATAATACCAACGGTGGTAGCTCGGATGAAATGGAGCTCACTATACGATCCCGAACAAGAAATATGGATCAGAGCCTTTGTCTCACCGTCCACCTGCGGGCATGAACCAGTGTCCACAAACAAAAGGACATCAGTACAAATAATGTACTGAGTATGTAAAGCATAATCAACATCATAGTAGAAGCATAAGAAATAGTGGCCATCATCATATTTACTTACTTGTCTCTCATAGGGACCTTTCGTTTCTAATGCTTACTCGTGTGTGTGTGTGTGTGTGTGTGTGTGTATATATATATATATATATATATATATATATATATATATATATATATATTTGTATCATATCCGACCATGAAGGTTCGATGTTTCACATACCCGACCATGACAAGGCTCGGTGTTATACATATCTGGCCCTACCAAGGCTCAGTGTTATCCGTACCCAACTGCAGAGGTGTGTGCGCGATAAGCATCATACCCGGCCATATAAGCTCGGTGTTACATAATAGTCATACATACTTAGAAACGTATACATAAGAGTCCATAAGTATCATCAACATCATTACCATCTTCGCTTTCGTTACATCTATCCTTAGAGGATCACATATGTTACATCCGAAAACGATTTTTGCGTATTCGAAAATTTGGAAGTAACTTTGACTTACAAGGAATAAGGTTATGTTTGGAATTTCTTTTCAACATGTGTATGCCGGATTATGGAAACTTGAATGCGGAAACAATGGAGAAGGCCTAAGGGCAAATTTGGAATTTTAAAATTTGTTTCGGGAAGTGCAAAACGAGAATTACAAGGAATTGGGCTCAAAGAAAAAACAAGAGAAATTGAGGCCCAAAAATTGAGGTGGCGGCCATGTGCCAAGGCCCAAGCCCATGTCACATGAAAGTCATGTGACATTTAATTAGAGGAGACATGTATATATACATGTTCATCCTTTTGGAATATTCAAGAAAATAAAAGAAAAATCAAGAAGAGAGAAGGGCCATTCGGCCGAATGAAAGAGGAGGAAGAGAGAAATTTCCAAGCCTTCAATCTTGGTTCAAAAATTGTAATCTTTCTATATTCCTACTAAGCTCAAGGTGCTACTACAAGTTGGTATAATTTTCAAGGCAGAAGTGATTCTTTTGGCAAGGAGAATTCATTGGAAAAGGTAAGGATTTTCATGTTCTTATTGTGTTATGGAAGGTTATATATATGTTATGGTATATGTGAATAAGTTGAAAGTATGGAAATAAGGAAGTTTGCATGCTAAACGTACGCATGAAAGTGGCTGCAGTGTGTGTCATTGTATAGATAAAATGAGTTGAATTTTATGTTGCAATCTAGTTGTGAAAATGGTGTAATTCATATTGGAGATGAAAGTAGAATGAATTGGGTTGATTTGAAAAATATGGAGGTTGGCCGTGAGCCATGGGTAAGTTGGAATGGTGATGAATTATGTTGTTTAATGTGTTAGTTGTGTACTTGTGATCCTTACAATGTAAGTGAAGGAAAAATAATGTAAGTTTGTTTAGAGATGGAATGTGGAAGCTTATGTCTTAGTATGATTTTATGAAAATATGAAAAATGAAGGGCTTAAGGTGCAAATCATGATTAATGTTGATGAATGTGGAAGATGGAAACGTGCTATGAACTTGTATGTTAAAGATTAGAAGAATTGAATAAGTTATGGTTTCGGTGGAACTCTTGTATAAATTATGAAGTAATGTGAAATGCTTCCGAAATGTATTTGAATGGTCTTGAATGATTAAATGAGTATGAAAATGTTGATATTAGTTAAGAATATGAAGTTAGTTGGGAGTTGTTGCTTTATGAAGGAAGTGGACTATTTATGTTAGTAAGTAATTCTAGTTGATAATTGTGGTTGTTGTTGGGTTGTTGTTGATTATTTTGAGCCGAGTCGAATCTCGGGGGTGTCATATTTATAGGGGGGAGGTCTTTGAAATTTCGGTAGCCAAATACTTAACCAAAGTTTAAGTGTTAACTCGCATGAATAGTAATTGGTAAAGGTGACCATTTGCAGATTTTCGACGAAACGGGAATCGAAATAGGACGAGCGTAAGGCATAACGAAGGTATGTAAAGTCCTCCCTTTCCTTCTTATGGCATGTCTTAGCTGTGTTGGGTTGAAGTCTGAACCTCGGGAAAGGTTCTGTGCATCGAAATTCGAGTCTAATGTTGGCTACTATTCATTCAGCATGATTGAACCATTTTCCTCACATTTCGTTGGACCAATGTTTAAACTTCCATAATTTTCCCAAACGAACTTCATTGTTTTGAAACTTTCACGAGATGCTCCCATAGGGCCTAATATCCGTAAAATTCGTACGCCACCTCGACTCGACCCCGTGGGGGCCGCTAATTCCGAATACGTTTCTATTGTGTTGCTAATTTGTTTTGGGTAATAATCAAAGGAAATCGTACGCAGTAATCCGATGTAAATATTTTGGTAAAAGTATTTTTACTAAAAGTATCATGATATAAGTACTTTGATATAAGTATCCGTCGTAAGAATTTTGATACAAGTATACTGGCTTAAGAAATTCGATACAAGCATCCGATTTAAATAATCTGTTATGAATGTTCTGTTTGTATGATGTGTTCGGTTCCGGGGTACTGTGGTATATGTCCGTCCCCGGTTACCGTGTATGCGGAGCATGATATGCCGATCTCGAGTAGATCGTGGTATATGTCCGTCTCCGGAGGCCGTGGCTCGGCTCCGAGTACCGTGGTATATGTCCGTCTCCGAAGCCGTGTGAACCGCTTCCGGGTACTGTGGTATATGTCCGTCCCCAGTTACCGGGTATATGGATTGTGATTTGGTCGGTTCCCGGGTTCTCGTGGTATATGTCCGGCTCCCGGGGTACCGTTATGGTCTGTCCGGTTTCCCGGCGTGGTATATGTCCCCGGGTACCGTGTGTATGTTGTGATGTGTTGTGTTATGGTGACTATATTTCTGTGCCCCATGCATGCCCTTGATTTGCACTGTTTACTATTTGAGAGTAAGTGTTTTGTTCGTCTAATAAGGTACGTATTTTCTGTACTTTTGACTCTGATCATGATTCTGTACATCAGACTTCTGCACCTTTGATTTTGATAAAATTCTGCCCAATCTACTTCCGTACGCCTGACTCTAATTACGGTTTGTTGATTATACCTCTGTACACCCGTGATCGCGTATGATTTTGTTTACAGTACTTTCGACTTTGCATACTCGGTACATTTTTCGTACCGACCCCTTTCTTCGGGGTCCGCGTTCATGCCGCGGCAGCGCATATATTCGTTCGGGCGCGAGCCACCGGCCTTAGGGTACCGTGTCGCCCATTTTTGAAGAGCTCCCTTGTCCGAGCCCGCATTTTGGTACGCTCTTTTTGACACGTTCATGTATATTTGGTCGTGTACGGCGGGGCCCGTCCCGTCATATGTTTGTATGTTGTCCCCCGTTTAGAGGCACCGTAGACATAAAGTGTGGGTTATGGTTCCGTCTGTACAGTATGTGTATGCGATATGTGTCTGGGCGGTTATCTACCGCGGCAGCCTTGTCGGCTCGCCTATGTATGCGTTTATATGATATGATGGCCGTGTGTGGCCTTTGCTGGTATTTTCTGAGTGCAGGTAAATTTTGGTTAGTAGGAAAAACAGAGGAAACTCTGCCCGAATTTTTCTAAAATATTTGAGTTATTACCTTATTGATTTGTTTTTGTTAAACATATGCGATACTATATGTTAGCACGTACGGGTGCCCAGTTCGGGCGCTAGTCGCGGCCCACGGGGTCGGGTCGTGACAAAAGTGGTATCAGAGCGGTCAGTCCTCGGAATGTACGCGGTAGCCGTGTCTAGTAGAGTCCTCGTTTATCGGTGTGTCGTGCGCCCACATCTATAGACGTGAGGCTACGGACATCTAGGATGTTATGTTACCTCTTTCTTGGAATCTTAGATCGTGCGATGTAGCCGTGATATTAGGATGACTCCCTTTTGATCTTGTATGTATTTTGATGCAATGCCTCCGAAGAAGGCGACACGCCCCGAAGGGCAAAGCGAAGGAGGGAGAGACTAGCCAGATGCCGAGAGTTACCCGGGCTCGTGCGCGGACCACGCCCGGTATTGTACTTCGGTCGGAAGGTTCAGCCACTCCGCCACCGCCGTACGAGGTCGGAGCGAGCCCTCGGCTCAGCCGCCCGCTCCCGGCCGGGGGCGGAGGGACAGATGTTGAGGGAGGGTTCGGTCACTCGTCGACGACGATAGTGGGCCGGACGGTGCTCTTGCGACGCGGACGAGAGGCGACGATGATGACAGGCGTGACAGCCTGAGGGTTCGCGACTTCCTGACATGTGGTCCCGCCAGTTTTACGGTCCAAGCCCGACGAGGACCCCCCATGATTTCATTCGGCGGATGCGCGCTCATTGAGACCGGTCCCAAGCTTCGGAGACCGAGTCCGGTCGAGCTTGCTCGCACACGTATTACGAGATGTCGCCCTTAATTGGTATGAGTCTTGGGGCCGTCTGTGGTGAGAATGCTCCCCGCCCACACGGGGATGAATTTACCGTCGCCTTCCTCCGCCACTTTCTACCACCGAAGCCGCGGCGGGCGAGAGCCGATCGCTTTTTTGCGGATAAAGCGCAGGGGTCGAAGTGTTCGTGAGTATAATTTGGAGTTTGACTCTCTGGCCCGATATGCGCCGACGATTGTGGCCGATATGGAAGATCGGATGCATCGGTATGTAATGGGGCTGGACGATTATCTGGTTGATAACTGTATGGCGATGGCGTCACAGACGGGTATGGACATCGCCCTGCCACGTGCTTATGCCCGGCAGGCCGGAGGACCGCATGTAGGAGAGGATCGGTCGGGCGGAGATTATGATCGAGGCCGGCCCAAGAGGGCCGAGCGGGGGTTGTCTCCGGGGAGTTTCGAGGCGGCGTCCTCGATCGAGCACAGACAAGCTTTTCTCGGCACAAAGTATACCCCCACTGCCCCTCGGCCGGAGACCGCATCATGCGGTACTCGAAAGGTGCCGAACCCTGTGGCTTCGTATTTGCGGGTGGATAGAGATTTTTAGCCTGACGAGGCCGCCTATACCTAGATGTCCTTATTACGGGACTCGGCTCGCACCGGAGAATGTTATCGTGCCACGGGCTAAGCGTTTTATTTGTGGCCGCCGGCCAAGGCCACATTGTGAGGGAGGTCCGTATAAAGATAGCCCGTATGGCGTGGTTCCGCTGTAGTGGGGTCGATTGCCGGGCCATCTTCTCCTTCGTTGGCCGGCCGCGCCCCGGGCGGGTATGCCACGGCCAGGGTGTCGCGGCAGAGGTCGCGGCGGGGCTCCCAGTTCCAGTGATTTTTCGAACTGCATATACGCTTTGACTAGTCGACAGGACCCAGAGGCGTCGCCAAACGTAGACCCAGGTATGCTATTAATCTTTCTTGAGAAATATGTGTATCTGATCTGTACTGTGTTTCGGTCAACTATATTCTGTACCTCTGAACGTGATTTTGTATGCCACGTTCCTACGTCTCTGATTACGAAGAAGCTCTGTCTACTATACCTCTGTGTTTCTGAATTGGATCGCGTTTCTGTCCGATATGCCTCTGTACGTTCGATTCCGATCATAACTCTGTCTGATATACTTCGGTACGTCTGACTCCAATCACAGATCTGTCTGACATACTTCTATACGTCTGACCCTGACTACGGATTTATCCGATATAGTTCAGTACGTCTGATTCTGATTATAGGTCTGTCTGATATGCTTCTGTGTGTCTGGTTCTGACCATGAATCCGTCTGGTATAACGTATGATCACGACCCTGTCTGCTACACTTCTGTACTTCTGATCCTGACTATGACTCTGTCTGACATACCTCTGATCTTCCGGTTCTGATAAATCTCCTGTTCACTCTAGACCGCTAGACTAATTAGGATTTCGAATAGCCCCAATACCGCAATATCGGAAAAGGGTAGAAGGATTTGGAAGTGAAGGCTTTTACAATTGCTTCGTTCAAGTGTGAGTATGTAATTGGCAGGAGGATCTCCCCCCGTAGTGTTTATAAAACCCATGAGGCTAATTTAACATTCGAGGACGAATGTTTTAAAGGGGGGGAGGATGTTACATCCGGCATTTTTGCGTATTCGAAAATTTGGAAGTAACTTTGACTTACAAGGAATAAGGTTATGTTTGGAATTTCTTTTCAACATGTGTATGCCGGATTATGGAAACTTGAATGCGGAAACAATGGAGAAGGCCTAAGGGCAAATTTGGAATTTTAAAATTTGTTTCGGGAAGTGCAAAACGAGAATTACAAGGAATTGGGCTCAAAGAAAAACAAGAGAAATTGAGGCCCAAAAATTAAGGGGTGGCCGGCCATGTGCCAAGGCCCAAGCCCATGTCACATGAAAGTCATGTGACATTTAATTAGAGGAGATGACATGTATATATACATGTTCATCCTTTGGAATATTCAAGAAAATAAAAGAAAAATCAAGAAGAAGAGAGAAGGGCCATTCGGCCGAATGAAAAAGAGAGGAAGAGAGAAATTTCCAAGCCTTCAATCTTGGTTCAAAAATTGTAATCTTTCTATATTCCTACTAAGCTCAAGGTGCTCTACAAGTTGGTATAATTTTCAAGGCAAGGAAGTGATTCTTTTGGCAAGGAGAATTCATTGGAAAAGGTAAGGATTTCATGTTCTTATTGTGTTATGGAAGGTTATATATATGTTATGGTATATGTGAATAAGTTGAAAGTATGGAAATAAGGAAGTTTGCATGCTAAATGTGCATGCATGAAAGTGGCCGTGTGTGTGTGTCATTGTATAGATAAAATGAGTTGAATTTTATGTTGCAATCTAGTTGTGAAAATGGTGTAATTCATATTGGAGATGAAAGTAGAATGAATTGGGTTGATTTGAAAATATGGAGGTTGGCCGTGAGCCATGGGTAAGTTGGAATGGTGATGAATTATGTTGTTTAATGTGTTAGTTGTGTACTTGTGATCCTTACAATGTAAGTGAAGGAAAAATAATGTAAGTTTGTTTAGAGATGGAATGTGGAAGCTTATGTCGTTTAGTATGATTTTATGAAAATATGAAAATGAAGGGCTTAAGGTGCAAATCATGATTAATGTTGATGAATGTGGAAGATGGAAACGTGCTATGAACTTGTATGTTAAAGATTAGAAGAATTGAATAAGTTATGGTTTCGGTGGAACTCTTGTATAAATTATGAAAGTAATGTGAAATGCTTCCGAAATGTATTTGAATGGTCTTGAATGATTAAATGAGTATGAAAATGTTGATATTAGTTAAGAATATGAAGTTAGTTGGGAGTTGTTGCTTTATAAGTGGACTATTTATGTTAGTAAGTAATTCTAGTTGATAATTGTGGTTGTTGTTGGGTTGTTGTTGATTATTTTGAGCCGAGTCGAATCTCGGGGGTGTCATATTTATAGGGGAGGTGCTGCCGAAATTTCGGTAGCCAAATACTTAACCAAAGTTTAAGTGTTAACTCGCATGAATAGTAATTGGTAAAGGTGACCATTTGCAGATTTTCGACGAAACGGGAATCGAAATAGGACGAGCGTAAGGCATAACGAAGGTATGTAAAGTCCTCCCTTTCCTTCTTATGGCATGTCTTAGCTGTGTTGGTTGAAGTCCGAACCCGGAAAGGTCTCGTGCATCGAAATTCGAGTCTAATGTTGGCTACTATTCATTCAAAGATGATTGAACCATTTTCCTCACATTTCGTCGGGACCAATGTTTAAACTTCCATAATTTTCCCAAACGAACCCGGATTGTTTTGAAACTTTCACAGATGCTCCCATAGGGCCTAATATCCGTAAAATTCTGTACGCCACCTCGACTTGACCCCAGGTGGGGCCCGCTAATTCCGAATCTGTTTCTATTGTGTTGCTAATTTGTTTTGGGTAATAATCAAAGGAAATCTGTTATGAGTAATCTGATGTAAATATTTTGGTAAAAGTATTTTTACTAAAAGTATCATGATATAAGTACTTTGATATAAGTATTCTGTCGTAAGAATTTTGATACAAGTATACTGGCTTAAGAAATTCGATACAAGCATCCGATTTAAATAATCTGTTATGAATGTTCTGTTTGTATGATGTGTTCGGTTCCGGGGTACTGTGGTATATGTCCGTCCCCGTTCCGTGTATGTGGAGCATGATATGCGCTCTCCGAGTACCGTGGTATATGTCCGTCTCCGGAAAGTCCGTGGCCGCTCCGAGTACCGTGGTATATGTCCGTCTCCTCGGTTGCGTGAACGGTTCGGGGTACCGTGGTATATGTCCGTCCCCGCCACCGGGTATATGGATTATGATGTGGTCGGTTCCCGGGTTCTCGTGGTATATGTCCGGTTCCCGGGGTACCGTTATGGTCTGTCCGGTTTCCCGGCGTGGTATATGTCCCCGGGTACCGTGTGTATGTTGTGATGTGTTGTGTTACGGTGACTATATTTCTGTGCCCCATGCATGCCCTTGATTTGCACTGTTTACGATTTGAGAGTAAGTGTTTTGTTCGTCTAATAAGGTACGTATTTTCTGTACTTTTGACTCTGATCATGATTCTGTACATCAGACTTCTGCACCTTTGATTTTGATAAAATTCTGCCCAATCTACTTCCGTACGCCTGACTCTAATTACGGTTTGTTGATTATACCTCTGTACACCCGTGATCGCGTATGATTTTGTTTACAGTACTTTCGACTTTGCATACTCGGTACATTTTTCGTACTGACCCCTTTTCTTCGGGGCTGCGTTCATGCCGCGCAGGTGCAGATATTCGTTCGGGTGAGCCACCAGCTTAGGGTACCTGTTCAGCTACTTTGAAGAGCTCCCTTGAACTCGGAGCCCGCATTTTTTGGTCATCTTGACACGTTCATGTATATTTGGTCGTGGCACGGGGGGGCCCCGTCCCGTCATATGTTTGTATGTTCGTCCCGTTTGTAGAGGCACATGACATAAAAGTGTGGGTTATGGTTCCGTCCGTACGTATGTGTATGCGATATGTGTCCGGGCGGCTGTCTACCGCGGCGCCCTTGTCGGCCGCCTATGTACGCGTTTATATGATAGTGATGGCCGTGTGTGGCCTTTGTCGGTATTTTCTCGAGTGTAAATTTTGGTTAGTAGGAAAAACGAGAAAACTCTATCGAATTTTTCTAAAATATTTGAGTTATTACCTTATTGATTTGTTTTTTGTTAAACATATGCGATACTATATGTTAGCACGTACGGTGCCTGGGGCGGGCGCTAGTCGCGGCCCAGCGGGGTCGGGTCGTGACAAAGTGGTATCGAGTGCGGTCGATTATAATGTCTCTGCAGCCGTGTCTAGTGAGTCCTTTGTTTATCGGTGTGTAGTGCACCACGTCTATGGCTGGAGGCTACGGACATCTAGGATGTTATGTTACCCCTTTTCGGGAATCTTCGATCGCGCGATGTAGTGATATTAGGATGACTCCCGCTTTTGATCGGTTGTTGTATTTTTCGTGTGCCTCGAAGAAGGCGACGAGGCACGCCCAGAAGGGCAAAGCGAAGGCGGGAGAGACTAGCCAGATGCCGAGAGTTACTCGGGCTCGTGCGGACCACGCCGTGTATTGTACTTCTGGCCGGAGAGGTTCGACCCTCCCCGCCACCGGGAGGTCGGAGCGAGGCCCTGGCCCCGGCTCCGAGCGCCGCTCCCCGGCCGGGGGCGGAGGGACGGGGATGTTGAGGGAGGCGGTTGTTGACGACGATAGTGGGCGGACCGATGTTTGCGGACGCGGACGGAGAGAGGTACGATGATGACGGGCGTGATAACTCCGAGGGTCCGCGATTTGCGACATGTGGTCCTCCGCAGTTTACGGGTCCCGAGCCCGACGAGGACCCCCCGGGCGATTTCGTTCGGCGGATACGATGCGGGGGCTCATTGAGACCGGTCGGGCTCAGAGACCGAGTCCGTCGAGCTTCTTTGCACCACGCATTACGAGATGTCGCCCTTAATTTGGTATGAGTCTTGGGGGCTGTCGGGGGTGAGAATGCTTACGACCCCGCATGGGGTGTAGCGAATTCACAGTGCGCCGCCAGCGGCTGCCTACACCACCGAGAAGGCTGCGGCGGGCGAGAGGCTGATCGATTTTGCGGATAAAACGGAGAGAAATTCGAAGTGTTCGTGAGTATAATTTGGAGTTTGACTCTCCCAGCCCGATATGCGGCAGAAGCGATTGTGGCCGATATGGAAGATCGGATGCATCGGTATGTAATGGGGGCCCAAAGACGATTATACGGTTGTGCTTGTATGGCGATGGCGTCACCGGGCAGGTATGGACATACGCCGGTTACGGGCTTATGCCCGGGGTATGGAGGACCGGGATGGGAGGACCGGGGGGGCGGAGAAGAGAGGCCCCCCCCGAAAAGGGGGGTTGTTAGTTATTCGGGGAGTTTCGAACGGGGGGGTCTCGATGGGAAGGAAACCCCGCCAAAGTATACCCCCCC
Organism: Lycium ferocissimum; assembly: GCF_029784015.1. Lineage (NCBI taxonomy): Eukaryota > Viridiplantae > Streptophyta > Magnoliopsida > Solanales > Solanaceae > Lycium > Lycium ferocissimum. Next base: position 64,929 of record NW_026726825.1, read on the forward strand.
GGGTTTGGGGACCGGACGGGGGGGTACCGGGCCGGAAAACCCGGGGCTTGGGTTTTTTGGGGGATGAGATTTTAGGCCCCAGAGCCGCCTATACCCCCCAGTCCTTATTCGGGGGGGGCCCGGGGAAAAGTTTCGTGCCACGGGGGCCCCCAAATTTGGGAGTCAAGGCCACATTTTGAGGGAAAAGGGCCCGGGATAAAGAAGCCCGGGGGGGTTCCCCCCAGTGGGGGGTTTTCGGGCCATCTTCTCCCTTTAAGGCCGGGGCCCCCCCGGGGGGGGGGTAGCGGCGCCCGGGGGGGTCGCGGGGGAGGTCGCGGGGGGGCTCCCCCCTGGTGATTTTTTGGAAACCCCT
>NW_026726826.1:0-37515 GCF_029784015.1 Lycium ferocissimum
GTAACGTTAATTTAGTTTAAAAAGATTTTATTTGATTTGAAAATGATGGAAAGCGTGTTGTATTCCGAAAAAGTTTCATTACTTATTTATGTTATGGTTTGAGAGCCTAGTCTGATTGTGAGTACCGTGTGAGTTAACGGGTTCGCTCGACCCTAGGTAAGGGTCGAGTGCCCATCACACCCTATCGGATTAAGGGTGTGACAGATACTATGGATTGAGTTTGTGTTGACATGATTGTGATATTAAGCCGGAAGCGGCTGCCCGAAGGGGCCATTATTATGAGCGGAAGCGGCCTGCTGAAGGGCCATCATTATTGGAAGCGGCTGCCCAAAGGGGCCATCATTATTATGCCGAAAGCGGCCGTCCGAAGGGACTATTGTGATACTAGCCGGAAGGGCATTTATCGAGAAGGACCATTCGTTAACATGTCGGAAGCGGCATGTGTGTTGGATTGCATTATTTACTTAAAGATTGTGTTGAGACTTCGTGTGCACATTTATGTTTCTTCCAGCGATGGTTGCAGGTGTTGAGTTAGAATGTGATTTCTTCTCCCCTGAGTCAAATTATGATTATGACTTTTTATCACCTTACATACTCAGTACATTGTCCGTACTGATGTCCTTTAATACGAAAAGGCCGTTCGTGCCGCGCATCCTCGGATTGTTGGCGAGTCAAATGTCTAGCTAGGATGCTTGGACGTCGGTAGGATTGGAAATTTTCACGTCATTCTAGAGTTTGTGCTAAGTCGTATATATATATGTATGATTATAGGTATGTCGGCCACTGTCTGACACATAATGTTCGATTACTTCTTAGGAACACAGATAGTGTCTTTGTGGTATGTTTGTCGAGATGTCGACAAAGTGATGTCAGGTGAGTCATTGTGGACTTTAAAAGAGTATGTATTTTAGGTGATTTCCATTTGGAAAAGTTTTATGTTCTTAAAAGTTTTTGAAATGACAGGTTTTGATAGAGCGAATTTCTGAGGGTTCGCTCGGCTCTGATGAGAGTCGGGTGCCTATCATGCCCTATCAAGATTGGGGTGTGACAGAGAGTTAACCTGAAAAAGTGAAAAGCGAAGTTAGGATGGTGTGGCGTAAAGAATAAACAGGGATAGGCCATGTATGAAATGGTAGAAAGAGCCAAAAATTCCATTCTGCACAAGCAACTCTACTTCGGCGGTGGTATGGCCTCTGCAGTGAACCCGCTGTAGCGGTAAGAGGGCCGCTACAGCAGCCAAGGCGTTTCCATAGCGGGGCCTTGTCGCTGCAGTGGGCTCGCCATAGTGAGCAGGTCACCGCTGTAGTGGCCACCTCCCAGACTCGATGGGCCGCTCCCAGCGACGGTTCCATTGCTATAGCGGTACCGTTGTAGCGGTGGAAGGACCGTTGCGGCGGTTCCATCTTCTCCGGTCAAAAAATTCCTACCCCAACCTTTTAAGAAAACTCAAATTTTACCATGGTTTCCCCATTCTTGTCAAGTATCAAGTAGTATGATAGCATGCATGATTTTTATAACTTATTTTACCCCATTTCAACTACCATAAATACCAAAATTTTGAGCATGAACACCAAAATTTGCACCACTACAAATCATCCCACCCCAACATAAACTACCCCATATTTAGCAGATCTTCAGTATAAAGTGTTGCTAAGACATTCTGAACGTGAATTAACCCTCCATAATCCAAGGAACTACCCTTCCCCTCCCCCCCCCCAAAAAAAAAACCCTTTTTGCCTAGAAAATCAAATTTCTTCGTAATCTAGCAAGTTAAGCAAGGATTTTTGAAAATAAAAAGCCATATACAACTTATAGGTTAGTAAAGGAGAGCATATACCTTGAAATGGAAGGGAGATAATCAAGCCTGGCAGGAGAAAAATGAAATTTTGATAGAGAAGAAACCTTTGCTTTTCAGATTTTGTGTAAGGATTTTGGTAAATAGTAAGGGGTAGGGTGGTTATAAGGGAGTGGGGAGGGAGACGAGGGGTTGAGAAGTGTATAGGGGGGAAGAATTTTCGTGGGAAATGGAGAGGTTTTCGGTTATGGGGGATGAGGGAAGTGGGAGGGGTGAACTCCCCTTTACGTTTTTTGATTCTGCCCGATGACCGCTGCGGGCGGCGCTTGGACCGCTGCAGCAGTACCGCTATAATGGTCCTCTAGCCGCTATAGCGGTGGAAGTGAAACATTTTCATTTTGTGGTTTTGTTTGTCGTTCATTCTTTCCCCATAGCAATGGCTCGAAACCCTGTTCTCATAGGGGATGACCCAAGAGAGTGAACCTTACCTCTCCCACCCGTTCGGGGACGAACGGTAGTTTAATTGGTATCTGGTGTAACGACCCGTCCTGTTGTTACTTAATATTTCGCGAAACCATGCCCAATCTAGGTCGAGAATTGTAAATAATAAGCTCGATGATGTGTTTTAAGAGTTAAGAGTGGGAAAAAATCAATTTCGGAAGGATTTCAAAATTTCGGGCCAGAACAAAACGGACGCTATGGCGGTCGGTGGACCATAGCGGTACCGCTATAAGCGGCTTAGTGGCCGCGACGGTGGTCCGTGCGGAAGTAGCACGAATTTCTATACTTAGTCTATGTTTATCTCCTTTTCTCTGAAAAAGACTCTCGAGAAGGTTGCTCCTGGATTCCTGTGAAAGAAAAACTATGGACCCCAAGAAAAAGAAAACCCTCTAATTTCTTTTCCACTTCCAAACGAATAATCGCTCATGGAATCGGATAAAATTGCATGAGAAAGAAATTCTTGGAGAATCAAATATCTGTTTGTCAAAGAGGTAGGTTATGGTTTACTTTAGTTAGACTATGATTAGAATGCATGCTTAGGTCTTCGGACACGGAGTTTGGATGGACGGACTTGTTAATGTGATTAATTTATTGTTACACCTCGGAAATTTCCCCTGAGCATACAAGTGAATGGACTCACGAAGTTCATGATGAATACGAGGCTTGGTTAAGCAAGAAATAGTAATTGATAGTCCTAATAAAGATTTCCAAAGACATTCGGATTGAGAAAGAAAGTTGTTAAGGAAATCGAGTCATAAGTTAGTGCGTCGGGAAAAATGTTGAGTATTGAGTTAATGATGCCTTAAGGATGTTGTGGAGAAGAGTTATAACATCCCTTAGATTGCTAATGAAGTGATAAACAAGTGTTAAGAAGGTTCCATAAGGATTGGAGATCAAACGAAACGACGGGAACCATTACGGTGGAAGCGCGGAGTTCACGGACGGCATCATGATCCACGGACGTGGATGTGTCCGTGGAACAGACGAAGAGAGAAGGTGGCTGGCTGGTCGTGAATCACGACCAGTTCACGACAACACCGGGTTCCGCGGACCGTGGAACGGTCAGGTGGAAGTCCCGTCGACTGAAATTGTTCCAAGTCTTTACATGTAATCCCACTTCATTTATTTCATTTCCATCAACCTTCTTCATCTCTCAAGACCTCTAGAACCTTCTCTATATTTCATCCATAAGAAAACAAAGGGAATCAAGGATCAACAACAAGAAATCAAGTGAATCAAGTGAAGGAAACTTCATTAAAGTCATTCAACTCAAGAAATCTCAAGAAAGGAAAAATAGGGTTTTGGTGGAAAAGGTGAATTGTCATCCAGGCTTATTCCTCTATCATTTAAGGTAAGTTTATGATCTTTCTATGTTGTTTGAAGTATTAATAGGTTGAAACACATGGATGGTAGAAGAGTATAGAAAATGGGTCTTAAATGGGTGAATAATGTCATTGTGGAATAGTAGTTGGAGTGAATAATGAAAATGGTTACGTTGAGATTATAAATGTGTTATAAATGATATTTAGAACATGGAATAAGTATTGAATGTAAAAGTACGTGATGATAGACTTTGGTCATGAATATGGAGAATTGGAGTGAAATTGTGAAATGTGAATCATGTAAATGAATGACGATTGTTGCTAGCGATATTATGATTGTTGTTATAAATGTTGGGAGTTGAGATGGAATATGGCGGAAAGTAGTATAAACAAAGGAAACGCTGCCCAATTTTCTTTAGCCTTAAGAAGCACATTCTTGTAATTACATAGCTAATGATAATACGAACTCTCTTAAAGGTAAAGACGCAAGCATTAAAGGAGAACGAGCAAGCGATAGAATAGTTAAGCGACAAAGGTATGTGGAGGCTAATTCTTTCTTTCTAAGGCATGAGTCTATGGCATGAATTTCTCTCCTTTCTATGAATGTCCCCTCTTTTAGAAAGCTATGAGTCCTTGTTTATGAAAGGCCATGAGATAAGCGATATGCTACGAGTGAGGTAATGATAATGACAAGCTAAAGTCTAGAGATGCTATAGCCTATGATATGATGCTCTATGTATATTCTATTGATGTTGATCGTTGTATACACTCACCTTATGCTTGTTCCTTCAAGGTGAGACAGAATGCTTATGAATGTTCCATAATGAAGTCGGGGGTCCACGACCTTATGTCACCCCGATAAAGTATGATTATCTATGAGTCTCTGTGCATGCATTACGATAAGTTATGATAAGCATATTATGATGAGCATATTGTAATGAGCATGTGGTAATGAGCATATGATGATATTACACCGCGCCTATATGGCCGGGCAGTCACCGCCAAGGCGGGCAGCTATACACCATGGCCAGATGGCATGGCCGGCACACCACTAGTGGGCGGCATGAGATGTTACCCGGACGCGGAGGCACGGACGCGAGCTAGTGCTAATGCTAATGTTATTGATTATCACACCGCACCTACATGGTCGGGCAGCTTATACATTTGTGCATATATGACATAGTGATGAGTATGAAAGGAAGCCATGCATGTATGATTTCCTTTAAGATTCAGTCAGCCACAGATTGCCCTTCATTGATGCCTCCTTATTTCATTGATGTTTTATTATTTTTTATGCCTTACATACTCGACAATATTCGTACCGACATCCTTTCTTCGGACGCGTATTCATGCCCACCGATTGAGACGGGGAGGTGACCCAGACTCATAGGAGCTAGCGGCTGATTTGAGAGCACTCCATTCTCCGGAGATGCCGTTGATCATTCTTTTAGTACATATATGTATATATTCATTATTGGGCACGACGGGGTCCTGTCCCGTCCATATGTCTAGATTGTCCTTAATTTCAGTCTGATCATATCTAGTAGGTTTGTCTATGGGTGCCCAACTCGGGCACTAGTCATGGCCCATCGGTTTTGGTCGTGACAAAAGTGGTATCAGAGCAGTTCATCCTCGAAGTGTCTACAGATCGTGTCCGGTAGAGTGCTGTTTATGGGTGTGAAGCCGGCCACGCTTATAAACAGGAGGCTGCAGGGCATTTAGGAATCATTGACCTTTCTTTCTATCTTAGATCATGCGTTAAAGCCAGAGTCTAGGAGAGATCGTTTCTGACCCCGTTTTTCCTGTAGGTAAGTGCAGACTGACGAGAGATGAAGAGATCAGCCTCGGATAGTGGGGGTGCTAGGAAGGCCCCCAAAGTAGATCCAGGACCCCAGGCTCCAAGATCGAGCAGAAGGAGCCTCAGTTATTCCATTGGGCCCGATCCTCGGAGGGACTGGCGACGATTCCTCTAGAGTTTTTGACGTCTAGAGAGGAGGACCCCTTAGAGGACAGTTACACGGACCTATCTGAGGGTTCGTCTAGGACACCGGAGGAGGAGATTCCCGAGGCCATGCCGAGGTACCGGCCCCCGCAGCACTATGTTAGACCGGCTACCCGGTGAGTGTTGCGGTGCTACACCCCCCATCCCCGGCCGTCAGTAAACCAGGAGTTGCCCGATTATCCATATCCCTCGGACTCAGATGAGAGATCATGAAGGCCAGACGAGCAGATGGTGGGTAGACAATGAAGAAGAGCACACTTCACTTTGTAGTCCACCGGATCAGGCTAAGGACTGATCGACTACAGGTATATGAGACTTTATTGGAATTTCCTATGTGTGTGCATTTACTGTAGGTTACTATTAAATAGCGACGAACGGAAATCCTAAAGGGACCGATAACCCAGTATTTATAAGTAACGGCGATCAAGGTGTTTTCGCCATCATTGGGAATCTTGTAATATAGGATGGAAGGTAGTTATACACGTAGATAAAAGGTGAATATTGAGGTTTGAAAGGGCCAAAATTGCATTTGCTTAATCGGAAGAGTAAGAGATCCTTTCTAGTTCAGAGGGAGATGCATTGCGAGAATGTATTGGAATCTGTTAAAACTTCAACTTGTTCTAGGTCATGTGATGAAGGTCATGCAGTAAGGTGTATGCGATTATACCAGCACTAACGCACCGGATTTCATCAGAGTTTCAAGGTTAAGCGTGCTGGGGGTGAGAGAAATACTAGGATGGGTGACCCCTAGGAAGTGTATTAAGAGTCCTACAAATCCAGACACAAGTGGAAGATGAGAAATTAAGTAACCTAAGGGAAATTGGAGTATGCGGAGGGTTGGAAACCCTAAAAGATCGCTAAGGATTAGACGGACTAGACTGGCAGAGAGAAAAAAAGTGCATCACAGCTTTAGAATTAGGATAAGTTTGAAAAGTATTCGGAAGTACTTTGGAAGCGAGGTGTTAGAAAATATATATAAATATATATATATATATATATCTGTGTGTGTGTGTGTGTGTGTGTGTGTGTGTGTGTGTGTGTGCATGTGTGTGTGTGTGTGTGTGTGATATCCCATACGTGGCTGCATCAACGGGTATGTGTGTCCCAGCAACCGACGTTGCGATATATTGAAGGCATTAATCGAACAGGGTAGTAAAGTTCAAGTGACAAATGTTACAAGGTAAGTTGATGCTATTCTCATTATAGGCTGGAATTCGAAAGTCCTAATGCAATAACATCAGGAGAAAGGAAGGGAGTGAGTACATAGAAAGTGAGAGATTAGAATGTCTTGAGAAAAAGGAAGAAGTGTAAGAAATGAGGGTAAGTGAAGCTTCCAAGAGAGACGACGGGCAAGGCAAGGGATTATTTGTATAAAAATTCGAAGGTAGGCAAGCAATGGGGATAAAGGATGGTAGTATAGAATAAAAGACGAATGTATGGGGCCAGAGAACAGACTTCGATAAGTGGGACGAAAGGATAGTAACCACAACTAGGAATGTGAAGTAAGAGAAAGAATGATCAGGCCTTGCAACGATACTAAGTGATTTCCAACTCTCGAGAGGTATATAAAGGGATAAATGTGTAGTCATACAGACACAGATGCCTCGGAAATGGAGAAGCTTTCATAAAAGACGATTTAAGGATAGAATGGATTTGCGCATTTAAAGGAAGATTTCAAGGACTTCGGGGGTCAATATTATACAATAACAAGTGGAGAAGGGTGCTCGAGCAGGAAGGAACTTAAGGAAGGTTTGAGGACTAAAGTACGAAAGGTACACTAATGGGCTGGTCAAAGGAGAGGAGAGGATGAGAAGGGAGGAAAAGAAAAATTGAGCAATCACCAAGGACAAGCGAGAGGATAATGAATTAGCAAGCTAACCGGAAGGTAGTACATCAATAATTTAGGATGAGGATAAAGAATACCGAGATTCGATTATAGAGGAAACAGAAGAATGTATGGGAAATATTCATTAGTATGGACTAGCCTTGGTGGAAGGAAGGAGAAGAAAGAAGAAAGTACAGGAATTTCACGATACGAACAAGAAGTGGCATGATACTGGAAGAACTACAACGCATAGATGGGATGCAAATAAGTAGTCAAGGAATTTTCGGATAAGTGAGCTAAGTGAGAAAAAGAGATTGATAGTGGGAGCGGAAGAGTGTAGTATATTAACTTTCAATGGTACATTGCAAACGTAAGGTGAAACTGGAAACTCAGAGTAAGAAGAACTCCAGTGATAATAGTTGTAGAGGAAGACGAGGGACAAAAGGAGCAAAGTGTGACCAAATGTTTCGTAAAATATTTTGATGGATTCTAATGTCCCCATTAACCTATGGATTCGGGAAAATGTTCAGACATAAAAGGTAGAAGTAGAAGGGCCTTAAGGAAGGTAGCGAGAATGGATCGGTAATGCATAAGCGCCTTGTTTACGTGCAAAGCCCTCGATTAGAAGAGAAGAAAATAAGTCAAGCTATACGGTGGGAGAACTCCGGCATTATAAGAGACCACAAGAATTGACGGATTGTAGGGTAGGCCGATGACTACTGATATTCGGGAGTTACTGGCGCATAAGAACAATTTTAAAAGGGGGGAGGGGGGGGGGGAGCAGATCTAATTCTGAAATGAGGTATAGCATTGTCAAAATTCCAAAGAAGGAAAGATGTTAGCTTAAAGAGGCCAAGCTTCGGGACGTAATGGCATATCAAGGATGTAGTAAGAGGGAGCATAAATGAATTAAAGACACGCAAACCACAAGCTAGTATGAAAAAGGAATTACGATGAATTGAGAAATACTTCATGCGGACGTGAGATATGATATTTATAGGCCCAGTGTATTCTAAAGAATAATAAAGAGAATAAGGAAGGCCTCTAAGATAATTTCACAGAGAATAATGGAAAAGACGACAGAACGGAATCTTAGTGCCCGAAGAGATGACAATTGTAGCAAAAGGAGGAATGGTTGGCAATTTGGCAATTTCCAAAGGAAGGAAGAGCGTTGTTCGACCATATCACCGGATATTAGGAAGCACCTCTTGGATCACTAATAAGACTGAATAGGAGAGCATACACTATTGGAATTATAGAACCCATTAATGTGAAATTGTGCCCGACTAAAATGGTAAGGAGGCCGCACTGGAAGGCTAACAGAGAATAATGACTAACGAGGTAATCGCCGGTACAAGGAAATCGAGAGTAAATATATACTTATGTTGCAAGAAAGTCGTAATGAAGTAAGAATCTCTATAGCCCTATGCTTCTGGAATTGTATCGCGAGATTTAGGAAAGAAAGTTAGGGGAAACGTTTTGGTAGGAGCTCGAAGATGCGATGAGCTATGAAATTAGTTTGAACCCGGATTATAGGTTGTTCCAATCGATATGCATCGGGGAATAATGAAAATGGTGAGGAAATATTATGTACATACGCATTTTGGGATATCGTTATGACTAATTTTGGAAGGGATTTGGAAAGGATAGCTCGAGGAACATAACCATTATATTTATTAGCCATCTAGAGATATTGAGCAAATATTTGGGGTATCAGTGTGAGAGCGGCTATGATGAGGATGTAAAGGATTAGAGAGCTTGACTGATGAACTACAAGGAGTCAATACAGTGTGTATCCAAAATCAATGGGTACAAGAAGGAATAATCTGAGACGACACCGAAGGAGTAAACGCAAAAAGGGCACCGTATTTGAGCAAGGGAGCTGCCCACTAATGGGGAAACAAGGAATGGGAAAAAGGGATTACTTGCAAGACGACGAGCGGTTATGGCATAGCAAGCAAAGACTATGATAAGGGAAACAGAACGAGAATGGGATACGAGCTGATACTTGATTAGGCATGTAAGAACAAAGAGGTGATGGAGCCCAACAGGAAAAGATTGATCAATGTATAGCATAAAGATAGGGTGATCGGGTTCTAAGAGAAGGTAACGGACCAACGGAGGAGCTGTGGGTTGTAAACCACAGCATTCGAGAATGAATGTTTCCAAATGGGGGAAGGATGTTACACCTCGTCGTTTTGGCCATTGAGGTTCGTTAGGTGTTAGTTGTTTTAATTGTGATCTAGAGCGATATACGCCTGTGTTATGGTTATGAAGGTTAAGATCATGTATGAGAAGTATCGGAAAGAATGGAGGTCGAACAGGAGAAGAACAAAAATCATGTTAGACTGGGCAGAATTGCCCTTCGCGATTGAGACAGGGGGCCCGCGTTCGCGATGGCCAGAAATATTCTAGACCATCGTGTTCACGAGAGACCCTCGCATTTGCGAAGGTCATTTCCTAAGTCGGTTCCACCGACTTTGACCATCTATATAAAGAGGTAAAACCTCTTTTTCCATTAGATTTTTATCCAATAAATCTAGAAAACAGTTGAGGGGTGAGGATATCATAAAATTAAGTGAGTTCTAAGTGGCGGAGTGTTGGCTTAGGTTCGGGTAGCGCATAATCGTAATTCTAGTATTGTTTTGCAGTGGATTTTGACGTGGATTCAAAACGGATATTGGAGATATTGCTACTTCAACAAGAATAAGGTATGGATCTCTTCCTATTTACGTTAATACCGGTTTATTCACGAAGATAGAGTGGTTAGGTAATTGTATAGTAAGTTGGTTAGTTATGGAAGTTGGAAAATAGTGTGTGGGCTGTTTTATGGTATATATTGGTGTTGGAAATGATGTTATTGATGTTGGTGTTGTTGTTTTTATTGTTGGTTATTGAGTTGAGGTTTCGGGCTAGGTATATAAGAAGGGGAGATATCGCCCCGATTTTTGTGCTATAGAACAGTTTAACTTGAAAGCTTAACACAAGTATACTATGATGAGTTTAACGATAGTGTGAATCCTTTAAAATGTAAACTCGCGTGCTCGAACGAATAGGTGTAGATAATTGGAGATTGAGCAGGTATGTAAAGCTATCCCTTCTTTCTTTTGGCATGAATTACAGAAGATGAGCAAATGACGAACAAACATGACTCCAATGAATTCTAGTTATCAGTGGTACTTGACATGATCGTTGTCTGTAATTCTCAAATGTTGGTTCATTCTAATTATTCTATTGAGTCTCAAATGATGATTCAGTTTGTACTTGATTGCTCCTAATATTCTACTCATGAACAGTTTTCTTGCATTGTTCACCGAGTCCCTCATTAGAGTGCTGGGTACGTATATTATATTTCACTGAGTCCCTCACTAGAGGGTCAGGTACGTATATTATATTTCACCGAGTCTGTCACTAGAGGGCCGGGTACGTATATTATATTTCACCGAGTCCCTCGCTAGACGGCCGGGTACGTATATTATATTTCACCGAGTCCCTCACTAGAGGGCCGGGTACGTATATTATATTTCACCTAGTCCCTCACTAGAGGGCCGGGTATGTATATTATATTTCACTGAGTCCCTCACTAAAGGGCCGGGTATGTATAATATATTTCACTGAGTCCCATAATGGGCCGAGTACGGTGTATATGTCTATGACTTCATTCACCGAGTCCCATAATGGAGTACAGTGTACTATATATATATATATGCATGACTCATCTCTTCAGGCACAAATGCATTGGTATCTCTTGACTATCATACTTATCTCCGGTCATCTTTCATTCAATCATGATCTTCATTACTGTACTTCATGCTTTACATACTCAATACATTTTCCATACTGACCCCCTTTTCTTCAGGGGCTGTGTTTCATGCCCACAGGTACATATACTCAGTTTGGTGATCCTCCAGCTTAGGACTGCTAGTCGTCTGCTTGGAGAGCTCCATTGTTCCAGAGCTTGAGTCATTTTGGTACAGATACTTTTGATATAGACTTATGCATATTCAGGGGTACGGCGAGGCCCTGTACCGCCATGTTTCACCGTTATACTCTTAGAGGTCTGTGGACATGTATGGGTTGTATATATGGTTTGGTCAGCTATACAGATGTGGTTAGTTTTGGATGTTCCTGCGTATAGTGGCCGCCTTGTCGGCTTGCATATTTTGAGATGATTGGTTAGCTGTGACTCCTCAGGAGACAGGTTTATTCTGATATATGGCATTATGAGTCTACAACATGCTTTTACATATTTCCACATTGTCCTTAATTTCAGTCTGATCATATCTAGCAGGTTTGTATATGGGAGCCCAACTCGGGCACTAGTCATGGCCCATCATTTTGGGTCGTGGCAATCAAATCCATGAACACTACTGGTGCTTTAGTCAATCCAAACGACATTACCCAAAACTCGAAATGACCATGCCTAGTTCTGAAGGCTATCTTTGGAATATCATTCTCTCTAACTCTCACCTGGTGATACCCGGATCTTAGATCTATCTTTGAGAACCATTTGGCACCCTGCAATTGATCAAATAGATCATTAATCCCTAGAAGCGGATATTTATTCTTGATCGTTACCTTATTCAGCTTCCTGTAATCAATACACATTCGCAAGGAGCCATCTTTCTTTTTTACAAACAATATAGGGGTTCCCCACGGTGACGAACTAGGTCTAATAAAGCCTTTCTCATGCAGATCCTTCAATTGCTCCTTCAACTCTTTCAACTCTGCAGGAGCCATTCTATAAGCAGGAATATACATGGGTTTAGTATTTGGCATCATATCAATAGCTAAATCAGTCTCCCACTCGGGTGGAAGACTTGGAAGCCCATTCGAAAACACATTCGGAAATTCATTCACCACAGGGACAGATTGGAGAGTTGGCTACTCTACCTCTATATCCTGAACCCGGACTAAGTGATAATGTCACACCCCAATTCTGATAGGGCATGATGGGCACCCAACTCTTGCCAGAAATGAGCGAACCTCCCGCATTCACATAACGAAACCGGACATATAATTTTTTTTTGTTGGAAATACAATAAAGTGCTTTCAGTCAAACCATAGAAATTTGCGAACGATACTCAATTAATCAAAAATCGAATAATTCAAACTGACATATCGGCCTACATGGTCGCTTTACTCAACGCATGACATCTCAACATACTCAACCATAGGACAACGTCTCGCAAAGTCTCTAAGAGTAAACACCTGAATCATATGAGTCGGGACAGGGCCTCGACATACCCATACACACATATGATAGCCATAATGACTCGGCACTGCTCCAGGAAAAAAAATGGAGTTTGCCAATCCCAGCTGATAGCCAATCATCCTAGCTGAATACTTTTACCTGCAAAATAATCTAGGACTGTGTGGCATGAACACAGCGCCCCCAGGCAAAGGGACGTCAATACGAACAATGTACCGAGTATGTAAGGTAGCAGTAATCATAAAGAGTGAGATATAAGTCATAATAAAAGTATGAGAAACCACCTGTAATATGAATAGTCCCGAAGTCAGAGAATAATCATGTAAGTAGCCCCAAAGGCAATGACTAGAAATGTAAATATATACCATACCCGGCCCTTTAGTAAGGGACTCGGTGAAATATAAATATATACCGTACCCGACCCTCTAGTGAGGGACTCGGTGAAGTAATCATATTTATACTGTACCCAATCCTCTAATGAGGGACTCGGTGAAATAATCATATATATACCGTACCCGACCCTCTAGTGAGGGACTCGGTGAACAATGCAATGAAACTGTGCACGAATACGTACCCGGCCCGGGACTCGGTGAAATGATGTAATAACGTTATGCACGATTAGAATATCAGGAGCAACCATATACAAACTAAATCATCATCTGAGACTCAATAGAATAATTAGAATGAACCGACACTTGAGAATCAAAGACAACTGTCATGTCAAAAATCGCTGAGAACTAGAATTCATTGGAGTCATGTATGTTCATCGTTCGCTCATTTATGTAATTCATGCCAAAAAGAAAGAAGGGATAGCCTTAACATACCTTTGTCGCTTACGTGATTAGCTTAACTTATACTTCCAACACTGACCAATCTACAATCAAGGTAGGAAACCATAAACAACTCGAAAAAGGTTCATACTATACTTCTCTAAGCTCGTAATTAACTTCCATAAATTCAAGCAGCATTTTCCCTGTTTCTACTACTTTCCCCAGTTCCACAACATCAAGAACAACAATAAATATACTAAATTCTCCATAATCAACTTGAAACAACTCTCATACAGCCAACAAACAGCAACTATAATAACAACCATCAATTACACACTTATCAACTAGTTTTACGACTTCCGATTGTCTTTCCGTAAGTTCTACACAATAACACACTAATTTGATCCTTATGATCCCTTCTACAAAGGTAGGAGTATTGGACATACCTTATACAAGCAAGAACCCATGTAATCTACCCTGAACTTCCAAGAACACAAAACTACTACAACCACGAGAGAGAGGATGATGAGAACTCGAGGATTTCGAAGGAGAATCGAGGAGGAAATTTGTTGCAGCTTACTTGCTATGGTTCCAATGTTTTTACTCTTAATGAAGTGAAAAGTTCTTCACAAATTCCTTATGAAGGTTGCTGCTTATGCTTGTTAAGAGAATACACTTGCTGAAATGAAATCTTAATTGATTTTATTACGTAATGGATTGTGAGGCCCACAAAAAAGCTTGGCTATGATAAAGACACAATTATATATACATATAAGTTGTCATGAGTCATAAATATATTGTTTGTAGTACTCCCACGTGTAATACCATAATTAAGAGATTAGTCTTCCACTAATTTTCCTTAATTACATCCTTGTCTCCCACTTATTCCATAGCTGCTCCTTTGTCCCCCACTTAATTAATTCATGATCTCAAATCACTTAAAATATAATCATATTTAGCACCCTTCATATACTCACTATCACAATCATGTGATATAGCACTAGTCCATAGCCTCATTTGCCACACATGAAATATTATTTTCAATCATCGTCGTCACACTTTTTCGTCTTAAATCATTTCGGGACTTCATTCCCTGTATACATCGAGTTCTTGATTTTCATACTTGAATATGACCCAATCCTCTGGATCGGGTGAATTTAGTCATGTTAGATGGTTCAATTTCCTAGTCTAAAAATACGGGATGTTATGGCTTGGACCGTATTTTATTCGAATAAATTTTGAACATTGAGGAAACTTATTTTCTTCGATTTGTTTAACTTCTAATCCTTATGATACATCCGTAATCACTCTAACCACCTATAAGCTTGGGGGATAACCTCATTTCCGTTACTAATGTCATTTAACTCGCACGCTTTCCAACACATGAAAACACGGGATGTAACAGATAAATACAGCCTTTAGCAATCATCTTTCTTGCCTTGAGATAGGAAATAAACCTACCTCTCAGAGATGTCGTATTTCCCTTCTATTCTAAAACTAGTTCTCCCAAAAACTAGAAATGAATTATTTTAGTTCTACAATCAATATTGGCATAGCAAGAAGCCGACCAATCCATACCCATAATGACATCAAAATCTACCATTTTTAACTCATGTAGGTCAGCCATAGTATGATGGTCACAATCACAACCACACAATTTCTATATACTCGACTAGCTATCACTGGGTCACCAATGGGTGTAGACACTTTAAAAAGCTTAATTGGCTCGGGTTTCATCCCAATACGATTAGCAATATAAGGAGTAATATATGACAATATAGAACCGGATCAATCAATGCATACACATCATGAGAAGATACCGATAATATACCTATGACAATATTGGGGGAAGACTTAAGATCCTGTCGCTCCGCCAGAGCATAAATATGGTGCTGAGGACCACTAGAATTGGGCGATCCTACTCTACCTGTACCACGACCAGCTGGTGTCTGTGAGCCTTGCCTCGAAGGGCGTATGATGATGAAGAAGCAGCTGCTAATCCTGTAGGATGGACCCTACCCCTACCACCTATCGATGGACAGTCACGTATGATATGGCCTGGCTGACCACAGGAATAGAAAACATCTGAACCTAATCGGCACTGCCCCCAATGTAGCTTTTCGCCTTTGCGTACATCATGGTAAGGGTGGTCTCATCTGGCCTGAATCACCTCGATACTGAGAACCCGAAGCTCTGAAACTTTGACCCAATCTGGAGTAGATAGGTCTATCAAATCTCTGGCTGGCAAATCTTGGAGGTGCACTAGTCGCCGGATGGCCTGAGTGCCGAGAATACTACTACCTCTGCCCTCCTCTAAACTCACTAGCCGGACCCAAGGATCTAGCCCTCTTACTATAACCCCTATCATGCTCACGCTCCTTCCTTTCCTATTGTTGCCGTTCCTCGAAATTCGGGCATGGGCCTGAATGCAAGAAATATTCATGCCTTCCTGAAGTAAGGTTGTCAAGAACTTATCTATCAAACGCGACCCTAAACCGTCCACAAATCAGTGAACGCGAGCTCCTATATCGACTACCATGGCCGGAGCATACCTAGCCAAAGAATTAAAACGGAGGCTATACTCTAGAGAACTCATATTTCCCTGTCTAAGATTCAAGAACCTGTCAGCTCAAGCCTGTCGAACCTCTGGCGGCAAATAGTGTCGGAGGATGGCATTTACAAACTCTTGCCATACCGGTGGAGGCGCGTTGACTCCTCTAGAAGATATCCAAACAATATACCAATGAACCGCAACATCTCGTAATCCATAGGAGGCTAACTCTACCGACTCAATATCATGAGCATGTATCACCCGCAATGTTCTCAACATCCCATCTATGAAGCCCTACGGATCCTCATCCGTTTTTGACCTAAAAAATTCTGGAGGGTTCAAACTAATAAAATCGTGGGCTCTGGCACTAATAGCTCTATCACCATGACCCGCACCTTACCGTTGAGCCTGAGCGGTGACTAACTGAGTCAGCAAATGGATGGCCTCTTTCACTTCTTAGCTTGAGGTATCTGGGGGAGGAACTAAGGGTGTTGGAGCTAGAGCTGAGGCTCCTTCATGCCCATCTGAAGCAGGTGGGGTATAAGAGGACCATGATGGAAACTCATTCTGGGACTCGCCCTCCTTTATATCTATTGGCAGTACCCTCTCAGTCTGCCTTCCTGTCACTGTCTTGCCCTTTTGGGCTGCTGTAGCTTTTCTCTTTACGGGCATCGCTGAAAACATAACACACTGTAAAGGAAAGAGAAATCCTCATATCATGGCTCTATTGCACGATCTATGATGAAGAAGAAGGTCATTCATTCCTAAATGCCCACAGCCTCCTGTTTATAAGTGTGGCGCGCTTCACACCTATAAACAAGAGACTCTACTGGACACGGCTCGTAGACACACCCTAGGACGAAGCAAGCCTCTGATACTACTTTTGTCACGACCCAACAGGAAGGCCATGACGGGCACCCGGAGCTAACCTACCGAGCACCTCTCATCATACTTTCATAATCATATCAAGGTGAGCCACATGGCTAACTCATAATTATCATGCATCAATAATACAAACTCCATCGGACTAAGGCACTCTTATATTGTCACGACCCAACCTGAGGGACGCGACGAGCACCCGGTGCTAGCCCACCCGGGCACCCCTTAACGCACTTTACATCACATTCTAGGTGAGCCACATAATTATATCATACTTTTCATTCATCATCATCCTAATCTCATCAGGCAACAACATATCTATATCATCAATAACATCTATGCCCATATAAATGTACATATGCCGACAAGGCGATCCGAACAACATCCCAAAATATAGGCCGACAAGGCCGAACATACCTAACCATATACACAATGTCTACGAGCCTCTAAGAAGGGTACATCATATCATAACATATGGGCGGGACGACAGACCCCGCCGTGCCGTGAATATATACACAAAAGAATCTATACCAAAAGCTAGCCCGAATGAAATGGAGCTTCGCTACGTAGTCCCACGAGATAATACGGCTATGGATCAAATCTGTCTCCGGCCACCTGCGGGCATGACGCGGCGTCCACAAACAAAAGGACGTCGTACGAATAATGTCCGAGTATGTAAAGCATGATCAATATCAAAATGGAAGCATAATGGATAACATATGAAATACATAAGATGGGAGATAATGGCATCATCATCATAGCACTTACCTGCTTTCCATAGGGATGCTCCATTTCTATTTCGTACTCGCGTACATACATTCATATCCTTGCTCATTTACCTTTCGTATCTATTTTCTTACTCATATTCATATCTCCTTTCATACTCATGCTCATATCATGTACATTTCATATACATAGCCCTTACTTGGCACTTACATGGTCTTAACATATTCGTACTCTAATTGATGTCATATACATAGCATAATCGTATTCATATAGGGGTCATATATTTAGCTTATTCGTACTCATATAGATGTCATACATATAGCTTATTCGTACTCATATAGATGTCATACATATAGCTTTTATATAGCTTACCCGACCATGAAGGTTCGGTGTTTCACGTACCCGGCCCTACCAAGGCTCAGTGCCTGGCCCTACCAAGGCTCAGGGTTGTTCGTACCAACTGTAGTGGTGCGCGCGCGTCATTATATATAGATATACATATTCATTATATGCTACCCGTCCCTATAAGCTCGGGGTTCACAATAGCCTCTCGTACGGGCGCACATACATATATACATATACATATCTATCATATTCTACCCGGCCATATAAGCTCGAGGTTCACAATAGTCTCTCGTAGGCACACATACATACTAGCTCATATCTATCTTTAGCCCTTTTACCGTCGTCATTCATTCTGATCTATCCTTAGAGTATTACTCGTCGTATAAGGAACTTAGTACAATCATATCATTTGAGCATCGTAAGCTTAATAGCTTCTAGAGATAGAATCATTAGAGAACATCGTAGGCTCATAGAAGGAGAGATATTTAGCCAAAGAACCATGCCTTATGAAGGAAGGGTTAGCCTTACATACCTTTTCGTGCAACTATTATATCACTTGAGCGTTCTTCTTCAAGGCTCACGTTCCACCTTCATTGAAGTGCATACTCATATTAGATACTAGATAGCTTAGCATTCATGACTAATTCTAGAGAAAATCGGACAGCATCTCCTTTATTTATACGACTTCCCTCGTATTACATAATAACTCCCAAACATCAATAACAACGTTCACAATATCATCACAATAGCCGTTAGTCATCTACATTACCTTACTTCACAATTCTCTTCACTTTATCCATATTCATAGTCATAACTTGACAATACGTTGATTCACATACAATGTCAGTTTCCATAATCCCAATAGCATTTATAACATGGTTATATTCATAAAGCATCAAGAATCATCACTCGTTCCAAACGTTTACTCAAAAGTGCTACTATTCACACATTCATGACCCATTACTTATATTCTTTTGTAATCCAAGTGTTTCAACTTTCAAATACTTTAAACAACATGGAAACATCATAAAACTTACCTTAGATGGTGTAGGATTGAACCTTGGTTGCATATACCTCACTTGAGCCAAACCCTAGGTTTTCCTTCACTTGATTTCCTTGTTTTTGATGAACTTTAATGGGTTCTCTTACTTTGATTCACTTGTATTGACGATAATCACCTTTGGTTTCCTTTGACTTCTTGTTCATGAAATATATATGAAGCCCTAGAAGTCTTAAAGAGAAGTGGGGAGATGTTGGAAATGAAATAATGAAGTTGGGAACACATTTAAAGACTTGAAACATTTCAGCCCGTCAGGTGTTTCCTTCCGGTGGCGGTTCACGGACCCGTCCACGGTCCGTGGAACCCTAGCCGTGGAACCAGTCCGTGGAACTCACTGTTTCCTAAGTTTGATCCCGTCGTCTCGTTTGATCTGATCCTTATGGAACCTTCTTAGCACTTGTTTATAACATCATTAGCAATCTAAGGGCGTCATAACTCTTCCGGACCCATCCACGGTCCAAAATGGAACACAATCCTTTAGCTTATCGGAACCTGGCCTTCGTGGAACTCATCGTTTCACTAAGTTTGATCCCGTCGTCTCGTTTGATCTCCAATCCTTATGGAACCTTCTTAGCACTTGTTTATAACATCATTAGCAATCTAAGGGGCGTCATAACTCTTCCCCACCACATCATTAGGTTTTCATCAAAATTACTACTCATAAATCCTTTCCGATACTTATCGTATACCTGGCCTTACCTTGGCAACTTTCTCATCTAACATCGAGTGTCTTTCGAATCTTATTTACAATCATCAAATGCTATTTCTTACTTATCGAAACATCTTATACTTCGTATTCCTCATTAGCCTACTCACGGTGCATCAACGGAAATTTTTTCGAGGTGTAACATATATAAACATCATCAGCTAAGCCCATATGTACACAAGCTGACAAGGCTATTCAAAATGATATACAAAATATGAGCTGATAGGGCTAAAAGATATCTAGTTATACACATCTGTCTACGAGCCTCTACGTATGCAGTGTCATAAAGACGGGATAGGACCCTGCCATGCCCATATATGTACACAAAAGAATAGTACCAACTACTACAACTCCCATCAAATGGAGGTCTTCTAAGCAATCTCTGAGGAAGCAGCCTAAGGGTCGAGTTTGTCTCCCTATCTACCTGCGGGCATGAATGCAGTGTCCACAAATAAAAGGACATCAGTATGAACAATGTAATGAGTATGTAAGGCATGAATAGTAACATAATGAAAACATGAGTAATAGCATAACATAAATGAATCATTTATACCTCATAATACCTCTTAAAACGTTCATCACGCTTACTCAACCTTTCTCTAAAGAAAACATTCCATACATGTACATATAATGATACCATACCCGACCATGTAGGTTCAGTGTCATCCATACCCGGCCATAACAAGGCTCGGTGGTGTTCGTATCCAACTGCAGTGGCGTGCGCGCATTAGATATCATACCCAGCCATATAATCTCGGTGTCACAACATAGCTATATGCATTTATGACATACATAAGTATCCGAGAGAAACATTACAACACTATCGGGGTGACATAAAGTCGGTAGACCCCTGATTTTTATTATTGAATCACCATCATCATCATCATCATTATCATCATCACTATTACCATCATCATCACTATCGGCATTATCATTATCTTCATCACTATTATCATCATCATCATTATCATCATCACTATTATCATCATCATCATTATCATCACTACAAAGAACCTTTACCAAGAGTATCTCAAGAATATTGAAAGTTAGGAACTTCTAGCATTTCTAGGAGTGGTGAATATCTTAGATGGAATCTCTAGAATTGAACTCATCATCATAATCATTATCATTATCAACACAAGGAACATTTCCACAATATCATGTGAATCTTGAGAAGTATGAACTTCTGGCATTTATAGGAATAGGAATATTGTGGATATCACGTATAGGTTCACAATGAGGAAACCATGCCTTTAGAAAGAAGGGTTAGCCTTACATACCTTTACGTATTCTTAACTACGTAACGTTCTCCTCGAAAGTCTGAAAAAATATAATTTGAGAGGATTTACACTAAGGTTAAGTCTTGAAAACACTTCGAAGTTTAAACTAGTGCAATTAAGGTACTAACGAAATTTGAGCAGCATTTTCCCTATTTTGTCAACTTTCAACATATCACAAAACAACTCCCAAATTACAATTATAACATTCATACTACCAAATTCAAGAAGTTTCATTCAATTCAATCTCAAATTTAGCAAAAATCCCTTTTTCAAGTTCATCTTATAGTCATCTTATTCACTTCAACATTTATGACTTCTCCACTTTAATTCTTTTCTTTTCCAAGGGTCACTAAACCTTTATATCAACTCAATAACGTAAATGATAGGAATATCATACCTTATTATATAAGAACTTCACCTTTTCCAACTCCTTTCACGACCAAGTTTATCACAACTTTGAATAGAAGCAAGAACAATCACCTTCCATGGATTCTATTAGGTTTTTGATGTTGATCTTCTCTCTTGATGATATGGAAAGTTTTGGAGTGTTATGGAACCTTCAAGAGCTCTTTGGGTATTTAAAAAGGTGGCAAGGTCGCTGCCCGCACCCACTTGCGGTGGAGATGCGGCGTCGTATGTGGGATACGCGGCTACATGTCCCCTCCTCCCTTAAGGAGAGGAGGCTTTGCAGTGAGGGTGGAAAATTTGGGGAGTTTTTTGCCCATATACGGTCCAGCATATTGAGTATGCGGCTGCATATGGCCCCAATTTCGCCGATTTCGCGAAAATGCGCTCTTTTTGATTCGTTTGACCTCCAATCCTTATGGAACCTTCTTGGCACTTGTGTAAAACTTCATTAACCATATAAGGGGCCCAATAGATCCCCCTCAAGGCATTTCTAACCAATGTATATCTCAAATAATATGAAACCTTCCCAAAACATAATTCAAATTTCCAATTCCTTCAATGAACTTTCTTTCGTCGTTACATATGACTCTGAAATGTTAAGGCACAAACATGGAATTATTAGGTAACATCCATAAACTTATAAGGGCTTCATATACACTTTCGTCTTGTGCTAGTCCACTCATAATGCGAACAACACGAAATTTCCAAGATATAACACTAAAAGCCTAAGTTGGGAGTGGTGTGAATGACCTAGTAAAGGATTCTATGTTGTTATGTTTGTATATAGAATAATATATATAAAAAAAATTAGAAAAACTAGAAAATCATTGCACAAAAAGATAGTAAGTATATAGTATTTTTTGAAACCACATCGAAGTTGAAGAAGTGAAAAGAGAAAGAAAGACAGGCATATCACGAAAAGTAAATTGTAGTGTTCAAGGTGGGTGAGTCACTAATAGACAAATATGTATCATACCCTACCCTAAGCCTACATTACAAGCTTGAAAAAATCCTAGTGTGATCACAACCGAACAGTTCGAAGTTGAGAGAATTGAAAATAAAGGCAAACATATGTCATTTGCAATTGTAGTACATGAACGTCTTTGTGAGTGTGAGCGTTTCTCTTCTTCTTTGTCTTTGTCCCATTTATCCTTGTATATATATGTGTGGGATGTTCTTTGGTCTTCGTGAGGGCATAAGGTTGAAAGAAATTATGAAAACAAGTTACTACACAAAGTAGCGTTTGTATATGCATTAATAGTTCCAATAACATTATGTCATGGATTGAAGCTTCATTGTGAATTGTAGCATGTTTTGAGTTGTACATCTTGTCTGAAATTGTGAAATTGAGAGGGTCAGTTGTGAAAGAGATGTACACCAGTAGTTCTTAGCCGAAACCACTATAGACATTTTTACTCTGTTGTATCAAGTTTAGTTTAGTCATTTGTGTTGTATTACTTGCTTGAGAGCAAGCAGAGACTTTAATTTGGGGGTGATGATATGCCGTGAAATTACGACACATATTATGCTTTTTGACTATAAGTTTTACTTGTTTTCAAGCAAGCTTGTGTTGTTTTGATGTGTTTTTATCATGTTTCAGGTATTCAGGTCCCAAGAGGTTGAGTTGTGAAAATTAAGCAAAAAGAAGTCAAAAAGACACAGAAGAGTGGAAATAGCTAAAGGCACCATTCCACCAGAAGAAACACAGACCGTGGATCATTCCACAGCCCATGAAATAGTTCCAGTGATTCATATGGAGGAAGGTAATTCCACGACGGCATTCCACGGACCGTGAAATATTTCATGGTTCGTTAAATGATAGCGTCAAAATGATCCTGATTTCAGTAGAGTTACAATTCCACGGTACCTGAAGAAGTCTCATGGTCCATGAAATATTTCACGGTCCGTGAACTGTTCTGTCAGGCCAGATCTGTTATTTGGATTTTGAACGAATTGGCCCACTATAAATAGTTCCTTGCAGGGTTTTATTTACGACGAGTTTTTAGTTTTAAACTATTATTCCCTAGCATTAAATACTCATAGTTTTTGAAGCTTTTTGGAGAACAAACAATTGCAATTACTTTCTTTCAATTCCGATCAATCAAAAGTAAGCATTATGATTTCTATTATCTCTTCTTGTTCTTCTTCCACTATGAGTAGCTAATTTCTCTACTAAGGTTGTGAACCCTAGGATAGGTATTTTTTTTATTTGGTATTGGGTTTATATACGCATAATGGATTGTTATGGTTTATTTATTCTTTGTTCTTCATTCATAATTTATGGTTGCAAACATTTATTAAAGCCATAAACTTTGCTTAACTTGGGAAAGTGAGTAGGGTTTGGTAGGAATAAATAACAAGAACTCAAGGCTTTAACCCTTGTTTAATAAATTCACTTAGGAATAAGAGGAATTTACTTGGCACGAATTAACCGTTCTTCATATACACTCTTTTATATTTGGGAAAATCATAAAGGGAAATAATCTTTAACTGCTGGGAAACATTAGGGATTCAATTAGAGGTTAAGTGCATTCTTATAACATTCCATTAGAAGTATATCATGAACAATCACCATAGTATACACTTTATCTAAAGGGAGACACAACCTTGGTTTCTTTTACCATATATTACAATCCAAAGCAATTAGTTAGCAATTAGTCATGAACAACAAATCTTCTACAAACTCAACGGAATACGAAACTAGATCGAAAGAAAGTACTATACGACTTTAGTAACCTTTTCACACCATATTCCTTGTGGGATTCGACCCCAACCTAGTTGGGTTACTATATTTGACATCGTCCGCTTTACATTATTTAATAGGTGTAATGTTATACCCCGTACTTTGTACGTTGGAATATTCTAAGTTAGTTGCGACAAGTTATGGACAAGACTTTTAATTTTCGGTTTTGTTGATTTTTTGTTTTAATGCACAAGTTGCATATTCATCTTTTCATTGGTATGGGGTGTTAAGGGTAAATTTGGGGTTAAAAGTGAATTATGGAAAGTTGAACATTTCATGAGAATTTGGGGCTAGAAGTGAAATTTTAGAAACTTTATATTTCATGAAAATGGCCATATGTGGCCATGTGTGGGTGTGGGCCATAGGGCCACATGTGTAAACTTTATATGGACACAAAAGATGAAAACTTAAGTCATCTTCATCATTTTCATCTCCTAGAAGTTTCAAGAAAATTGGGAGAAAGGAAAGGGGGAGTATTCGGCCAAAGAGGGAAAAAAATGAAGACCAAAAATCTTCACCAAAAAAATTATTTCTTCTAGTTTTTCTACCAATTGGAAGGCCCTCGTTAACGTGGAGTAGTTGTTGGAACAAGAAAATCGCTCGTTGTCGCAACTCACCAACTCTAGCCAAGTGAAGAAGTGAATGAAGAAGGTAAGATTTAA
Organism: Lycium ferocissimum; assembly: GCF_029784015.1. Taxonomy (NCBI): domain Eukaryota; kingdom Viridiplantae; phylum Streptophyta; class Magnoliopsida; order Solanales; family Solanaceae; genus Lycium; species Lycium ferocissimum. Next base: position 24,788 of record NW_026726826.1, read on the forward strand.
TCTTGTTTTTATGTGTTATGAATGGTTGGTGTGTGTTGTAGTATGAGGAAATGGATGAAAACTCATGAAATATGGTAAGTTGAAGTTGGGCCGTGTGTATTGTGTCTTGGCCGTGTGTAGTGTGTGTTGTATAGGAGTAGCGAATTAATTGTATATAGCTTGTTTGGGTGTTGTTGTAATGTGTAGAAATGGATGAAAAACATGGAATTTGTATGTTGTTGTTGTGGCCGAAAATGGGCTGATTTGGTGTAGGCATGTGGGACTAATGTGATGTAGTATTTTGGTTGTTGTAGTTGTGAATTCTATGAGGTAAAATGAAGTTTTAATGATCCAAGTTAAGGTTATAATTGTGTGGGCTGAATTGGAAGATAATGTGACCTTGATATGGTTTCTTGAATTTATGAAAATGAAGTTGTAAACGTATGTATTGTTGACATAATTTATGAATGTGGAAGAAAGAAAGGTGTTGGTAATGTTCTTGGTGAATTGGAATGGTTTCGGGTGAGAAGCATGTATTAGACTGGCTTGTTTGATTATTGTGCGGATTGTTTGGAATGATCTTGAATCTTGTTTGAATGGTTTTGGATTGGTACTTGAATACGCGATCGTTGATATTAGTTTGAATGTATGAAGTTGAATTGAATATGCATGAAATGTTGCCGAATTGTGTTGAAAGGAATTATTAATGTTAGAATGCGTTTGGAATTGCTTATGGATATTGTTGATGTGGTTGTTGGTATTGTTGTTGGATATTTGGCCGAGTTGAATTCTCGGGGTGTTGAGTTTAAAGGGGAAATACTGCCCAAATTTCTGTAAATAAAGTGCAAACTTAAAATGGGATTCCGAGGTGCCTATGACTAATGTTTGGTGTCTAATGACGTGCTGTAGATTTTGAGAAGCCGAGACTTGAGTTTGGATTAGCTTAGGAAGCAATCGAGGTATGTAAGGCTTACCTTTCCTTCTTTTGGCATGTCTTAGATATGAGTAAGGTATGATATGTTATGAGCCTTGGGGGTAACTCTATTCTGAAATTCCGAACATGTTTATGATTCACACTCGTTTCTTGATGTTCGCATTTTGATACGGTCGGATTATGGTCCTTATGTCTTCCGTATGATTGGATTTTAAAAGTTGCATAAGAAGTTTGTTTTTAAAAGAGTTTTGTAACTACGAACGTCCGCAACTTTCACAGATAGAACCGGATGGCTTTGATATGCTCGTAAATGATGCCATAACGTATAGTGACTATGATTTTCGTAGGCAGGCCCGGATTGGGCTGACGCTCGTCCGTGGGTCCCCCGATTTCCTTCTGTATGGTTCTGATGGCTTTTGAAAGAATTTGATATGACTATTTTTTCGACCCCCGAATATGATTATATACTTATCTGTTAAGTCTAAAATGAGGATTTCTATGCATATGATTCTGATACGTAACCTTGGTTTCTGAAGTTCGGTTTGATATGTTCCCGAGTGATATTCGGAAGAAAACCTGATTTGACTATTGATTCGGTTTTGAAATAACAGTTTGTTTTGATTATCCTATTGGGTTTGTGTAAATGTTTTGCATTGCATCTGGTTTCCCACGATTCTGCTTGTGGATTTTGTTGTATGTCTCTCGCCGAGACCCGGGCCGGTTGTGTGATTGTGCGCACTATGCGTGATATGATATTGCCGCTGGGTATTTGACTGCGGTGTGTGATGTGATATTGCCGCTGGGTAGTTGTCCGCGGTATGTGATGATTTGCTGATATGATAATCTCACGATATACGATATGATATGTGATAACATGATGATATGATGATTCTGTTTACCGGGTCCCTCACCGGAGGGCCGGGACACGTTATATGTGCATATGTATATGGTGACTATCTACTTATGCCACTCAGTTCCTTTATGGGCCGGATATGATACAGGGCATTGATAGGTATGATTTGTATTTCGGGAGGAAACATTTTGGCATTCTGATTATCCTATTTGTCTTCTGAACCTCTTATGTATGATTTGTGTGTCAGATATAAGTACTTTGGTATTCGGCTACCGTGCTCATTTTTACGTACCTTGTTTCGATTATGACTCGATTTGTTCCATCGTATCTTCGCTTTGCATACTCGGTACATGTTCCGTGCCGACCCCTTTCTTCGGGGGCTTCGTTTCATCTTATGTCGCGTTGGTACCCACAGACGAGTAGGTGATGTTAGCGAGAAGATGTTCCACCGGATTGGCGAGCTCCATTTTCCTAGAGTGTTGCCGAGTCGGCAGCATGTGTGTGATATGGTATCCGGAGTTATGTTAGAGACTTTGCAGACGGTGTCGTGTGTATAAGACGTCGGTTGTAAGCGGCTATGTAAGCGGTGTATGATTATGCATTATGTTACAGATTGTGTGACTACGATTTTATTTGATCCGAAAAGACGAAAAGTATGATGTTCTTCAAAAAAAAAAAATTTTCCTTCTGCATTTTGACACGTTTTGCGAGCCCAGTATGATTATGTGTATTACGAAAGTCAGCGGGTTCGCTCGGCCCTAGGTAAGGTTCGGGTGCCCATCACGCCCTATCGAAAATTAGGGTGTGACAAATTGGTATCAGAGCAGTTCGTCCTTGGGGTTTGTCTGCAAAGTCGTGTCCAGTAGAGTCTTGTTTATGGTGTGTAGCGCGCCACATTTATAAACAGGAGGCTACGGGGCATCTAGGGTGGTTACTCTTCTTTCACATCTGAGATCGTGCCATAAAGCCAAGTCATAGGAGATGGGACTCCTTACCCCGATTTGTGATTAACCGAAGAATGACACTGATAGAAGAAGGTGATTGATGATGTTGGAAGTCACAAAGTACGCAGTAAGTAAAGGTATGAAAGATATATGTTGGGAAAGATATTGAAGTTGCGATTGAAATACAAGTTGAGGATTGGGGGAAAGTAAACAAGAAAGTGTAACGGGTGCCGTTTGAGTTGGGCATACGAGGTATGTTTATCATTTGTGTGTCGTTGATGATATTGGGAGCCCCGTGTGGTCGCGATATGATATGATATGTATATATATGTATTTTGGCCCCGTGAGGCATTGTTGGTATTCCCCGTGTATGTGTTTTGAGATAGTAAGAAATATAGAGGAGACTCTGCCAAAATTTTCCTAGAAATAAAGAGAAAATGAGATGTGGATTTGTAATCCGACTTGAAAGGTCGTGTCCACCGTAATGGTAAGATTTGAGTAAGTTGCGAGTATGGCTGATCTCGGGAAAGAAATAATAGTATGATTAAGACAAGAGTAAGGAGGAAAAGAATTGTGATGGATATGAATATATTGATAAGACAACTTGCGAGATATTAAGGATAAAGTTGATCAGAAAAGGGTAAAGGGTTAAGAAGTGTTATGTTATGGGAGTGGTTACGAATAAGATATAATGTGAATACCATAAGGGTTGTTATGAGAATAAGTGAAGCCTAGTGAGAAAGTGGCCAAGGTTATGATATGATCGATGTAGCTAAAATACAAAGGCAAGTATGAAACGGAAAAACGAGCTATCGAACGAACAAGGAAGGGTTTGAGTTAAAGATTAAGAGACGACACGAGATAATGTGCCTAGAATGTTACAAGTCGAGTAAAGGGAATTACAAGAAGGAAAAGTTTAAATCGAGATTCTTAAGACCCTATACGATTAGTTGAACATTCGAGGACGAATGTTCTAAAGGGGGAAAGGATGTTATACCCCGTACTTTGTACGTTGGAATATTCTAAGTTAGTTGCGACAAGTTATGGACAAGACTTTTAATTTTCGGTTTTGTTGATTTTTTATTTTAATGCACAAGTTGCATATTCATATTTTCATTGGTATGGGGTGTTAAGGGTAAATTTGGAATAAGGAAAATTTGGGGTTAAAAGTGAATTATGGAAAGTTGAACATTTCATGAGAATTTGGGGCTAGAAGTGAAATTTTAGAAACTTTATATTTCATGAAAATGGCCATATGTGGCCATGTGTGGGTGTGGGCCATAGCCCACATGTGTAAATTTATATGGACACAAAAGATGAAAATTAAGTCATCTTCATCATTTTCATCTCCTAGAAGTTTCAAGAAAATTGGGAGAAAGGAAAGGGGGAGTATTCGGCCAAAGAGGGAAAAAAATGAAGATAAAAAATCTTCACCAAAAAAATTATTTCTTCTAGTTTTCCTACCAATTGGAAGGTCCTCGTTAACATGGAGTAGTTGTTGGAACAAGAAAACCTTCGTTGTCGCAACTCACCAACTCTAGCAAGATGAAGAAGTGAATGAAGAAGGTAAGATTTAATCTTGTTTTTATGTGTTATGAATGGTTGGTGTGTGTTGTAGTATGAGGAAATGGATGAAAACTCATGAAATATGGTAAGTTGAAGTTGGGCCATGTGTATTGTGTTTTTGCCGTGTGTAGTGTGTGTTGTATAGTGTTTGGTTAATTGTATATAGCTTGTTTGGGTGTTGTTGTAATGTGTAGAAATGGATGAAAACCATGGAATTTGTATGTTGTTGTTGTGGCCGAAATGGGCTGATTTGGTGTAGGCAAGGTGGGACTAATTTGATGTAGTATTTTGGTTGTTGTAGTTGTGAATTCTATGAGGAAAATGAAGTTTTAATGATCCAAGTTAAGGTTATAATTGTGTGGGCTGAATCGGAAGATTTGTGATATGGTTTCTTGAATTTATGAAAATGAAGTTGTAAACGTATGTATTGTTGACATAATTTATGAATGTGGAAGAAAGAAAGGTGTTGGTAATGTTCTTGTTGAATTGGAATGGTTTCGGGTGAGAAGCATGTATTGGATTGGCTTGTTTGATTATTGTGCGGATTGTTTGGAATGATCTTGAATCTTGTTTGAATGGTTTTGGATTGGTACTTGAATACGCGATCGTTGATATTAGTTTGAATGTATGAAGTTGAATTGAATATGCATGAAATGTTGCCGAATTGTGTTGAAAGGAATTATTAATGTTAGAATGCGTTTGGAATTGCTTATGGATATTGTTGATGTGGTTGTTGGTATTGTTGTTGAAGATATTTGGCCGAGTTGAATTCTCGGGTGTTGAACTTACGGGGAAATGTCGCCCAAATTTCGTAAATAAAGTGCAAACTTAAAATGGGATTCCGAGGTGCCTATGACTAATGTTTGGTGTCTAATGACGTGTTGTAGATTTTGAGAAGCCGAGACTTGAGTTTGGATTAGCTTAGGAAGCAATCGCGGTATGTAAGGCTTACCTTTCCTTCTTTTGGCATGTCTTAGATATGAGTAAGGTATGATATGTTATGAGCCTTGGGGGTAACTCTATTCTGAAATTCCGAAAATGTCTATGATTCACACTCGTTTCTTGATGTTCGTATTTTGATACGGTCGGATTATGGTCCTTATGTCTTCCGTATGATTGGATTTTAAAAGTTGCATAAGAAGTTTTGTTTTTAAAAGAGTTTTGTAACTACGAACGTCCGCAACTTTCACAGACAGAACCGGATGGCTTTGATATGCTCGTAAATGATGCCATAACGTATAGTGACTATGATTTTCGTAGGCGGGCCCGGATTGGGTTGACGCTCGTCCGTGGGTCCCGCGATTTCCTTCTGTATGGTTCTGATGGCTTTTGAAAGAATTTGATATGACTATTTTTCCGACCCCCGAATATGATTATATACTTATCTGTTAAGTCTAAAATGAGGATTTCTATGCATATGATTCTGATACGTAACCTTGGTTTCAGAAGTTCGGTTTGATATGTTCCCGAGTGATATTCGAAAGAAAACCTGATTTGACTATTGATTTGGTTTTGAAATAATGCTTTGTTTTGATTATCCTATTGGGTCCGTGTAAATGTTTTGCATTGCATCCGGTTTCCCACGATTGCCGCTGGGTTCTTGTGCATTTTGTTGTATGTCTCTCGCGGTATGTGAGTCCCGGGGCCGATTGTGTGATTGTGCGTATTTATGTGTGATGTGATATTGCCATTTGGGTATTTTTCCGCGGTATTTGACCGTATTTGGTGTGTGATGTGTTATTGCCGCTGGGTATTTGTCCGCGATATGTGATGATTTGCTGATATGATAATCTCACGATATACGATATGATATGTGATAACATGATGATATGATGATTCTGTTTACCGGGTCCCTCACCGGAGGGCCGGGACACGTTATATGTGCATATGTATATGGTGACTATCTACTTATGCCACTCAGTTCCTTTATGGGCCGGATATGATACAGGGCATTGATAGGTATGATTTGTATTTCGGGAGGAAACATTTTGGCATTCTGATTATCCTATTTGTCTTCTGAACCCTTTATGTATGATTTGTGTGTCAGATGTAAGTACTTTGGTATTCTGGCTACTGTGCTCATTTTCTGTACTTCTGTTTCGATTATGACTCAGATTTGTTCACTGTATCTTCTGCTTTGCATACTCAGTACATGTTCCGTACTGACCCCCTTTCTTCGGGGGCTGCGTTTCATGCCGCGCAGGTACCCACAGACGAGTAGGTGATGTTAGCAGAAGATGTTCCAGCTGGATTGGCGAGCTCCATTTTCCCGGAGTGTTGCCGAGTCAGAGCATATGTGTGATATGGTATCTGGAGTTATGTTAGAGACTTTGCAGACAGTGTCGTGTGTATAAGACGTCAGTTTGTAAGCGGCTATGTAAGCCGGTGTATGATTATGCATTATGTTACAGATTCGTTATGACTACAGATTTTATTTGATCTGAAAAAGACGAAAAGTATGATGTTCTTTGAAAAAATTTCCTTCTGCATTTTGACACGTTTTGCGGGCCCAGTATGATTATGTGTATTACGAAAGTCAGCGGGTTCGCTCGGCCCTAGGTAAGGGTCGGGTGCCCATCACGCCCTATCGGAAATTAGGGTGTGACATGTAATTTGAGCGTAGCAAGTATCATAATACAAAGCACCTAAGCCAGTCCAATTATCAAACCAAAATTATGATTTCCTATCTTAGTTTGCCACCAAATTTGATTTTCAATTAACTCTCTTTCCTGAATAATCTTAATCCATTTATGTGTTCCATACTTTCATTGCACAAGCTTTGCACTTTCCTTCTTGCAGTAGTTGTCGCTAAGATAATCACTCCATAAAGATGGCTTAGTTCTAAAATCCCACCATAGTTTGCAATACAAGACCATAGATACTAGGGATCTAAATCCCCAACCGTTTTCAATACCGGTGCACATAAATGTGTCCAAGAAGCTTAATGCCTACACTTCCCCCATTGTATTATTCCATAAAAATTAGGCAAACATCTCATGCATCTATTTAATAACACCTCCTAGAGGATTTACTAGTGATAGTAAATAAATTGGCATGTTCTGGAAGACATGCTTAATCACGATTTCTCTTCCACCAAAAGAAAGCATTTTGCCTTTCCAATATTGCAACCTGTTCAAAATTTTCACCAAAATAGGATTATAGAAATCTTTCCTTTTCTTGCTATAGTAAATTAGGCATCCTAAATAAGTAAAAAGGAAATCCTTTCTGGCTATCCCCGTAGCAATCTCCACTATAATGCTTATGTCCCTTGGAACATTGTGGTGCATATAAACTGTAGTCTTCTCCTTATTAATCTTCTGTACATATGCTTTTCAAATTTTCTCAGAAATTCCATCACCAATTTAATGATAGAATATCTGATGAATTGAAAATAATCATGTCATCTGCATACGCTAAGTGATTCACCTTAGGACTCCATTTAGGCATCCCTAACCCTTTAAATTATGGCACCTGATGAAGATTATTTAAATTCCTAGTTAGTACCTCAGCAGTTTGGATAAACAAAGTAGGAGAAAGTAGGTCTTCTTGTTTCACCCCTCCAGAGGACTGAAAAAGTCCTTGTTGTTGCCCATTGATTAGTATAGGGTACCAATTGTTGCTGACGATCCTAAATACCATATCTATCAATCTATATTACAAACCAAATTTCCTCAACACTTTAGTGAAAAAACAACCATGACATCTTGTCATATGCCTTAGCCATATCTAGCTTGAGGACCACATTAGCTATTTTAGTCCTCAACCTAATCTATGCAATGATTTCCTGAGTGAGTAGAACATTTTCCATTGCGCTTCTCCTTTTCACAAAACTAGCCTAGTTTATAGAAATAGTATGTCATGACCCAATTCACGGGTCATGTTGACACCTACACTTTCCCACCGGTAGGCGAACCATCCCGAAATCATAAAGTCATTTAGAAAGTAAAGTGAGAAAATTAAATGCACTTGAACATTATCCAACACTCTAATATATATAAAGCAGTGCGAAAGATAACTTGGCCTTCACAACCCAAAACCTAGTCTAAATCGAACAAGAGATTCTAACATGAATTACAAGAGTTAGAAATACGAAAATAGATAGCTGTCTCGGAATGTAAATAGACAGAATACTATAAAGAAAGATATAGGGACGAGGCCCCAATTGGTAGCTCACCCTAGAATCTGGAATATAACAACCTCGGGATCAGTCATGAGGCCTGGAACTGGAACACAGGTCTGTATCTGCACAAAGTACAGCAAGTGTAGCATGAGTACAACCAATAGTAATCTATAGGTATCATAGGTTGACAACGAAGAAATCACGCATAAAGCATAGAAAGACTAAAAAAAAAAGCACCAAATGGACCAATAAAGCTAAAATTCCTTAGTCGTAACCATTAAATCATGCTTCATATAGTTCCTGTCACGACCCATTTCGAAAGTCATGAGGGCACCCACACTATCCCTCCTGGTGGGCGAACCCCTCCCTTAATCACATAATTTAAAAGGAAAACATACTTCAATGGATACAACAATTATATTAAAAGACTTACTTTACATGTATAATAGTGCGGAATATTTAAAAGTATTACAACCCCAAAACTTGGTCTTAACTTTTACAAGACCTTCTAAGTGAATACAAATCTGAATACTAACGTTATAAGTCAAAGTATTGGAATAAGATATTGTCTATAGGAAAGGAAAAAGATAGAATAATATAAGAAGAGATTCAGGGCTGCAGGTCCGGCTAGTAGCTCACCCCAAGTCTTTGATGAACCGCATCGTGATCAATCATGAGGTCTCTGTAATGACCCGTTTGGTCGTTATAACTCTTTTGGCACTTTCGCCGCTTTTGAGCATTGTTTGACTCACTATTGACCCGAGGTTGACTTTTGGGCGAACAGACCTTTTTCGGAGTTTCGTCAACTCCGAGAGGTCCGGATGATTGATTAGAACTTGTATGTATGATTTGTTCGGTTCCCAATGCATATTGGTGCATTTCAAGACTTTGGATGGGAAATGGGAAGTAGGCACTGGTGGTTGACTCGGTCAACGAGAACTGCGTTAGAAATTTTGAGACCACGAGTGCGTTCGCAGCGTATTTTGGAACGGGTTTAGGTCGTTGATTTATGAGAAGATGGCCTCAGAAATAACCCAAAAATCTGATTGAAGACTTAGAGAAATTCGAGAAAATCTGGTGTCTAGTACTCGCAATGGCAGCACCAGAGCCGCCCCAGTGGCACCGCTGTGGCGGTGTGATGACCGCTGGGATGGTGATGGGTAATAGAGGCCATACAGCTGCGGCGGTATCCCAGCCGCCGTAGCGGTACCACCGTAGCGGCATTTCAATCGCCGCGGCGGTGACGGGCAGTGGCATTTCAATAATGTGTCTTAAATGAGTCTTAGACCCTCATTATTTCATATCTCGGTATTGGAGCTTAGAAAAACTGTTCTTGGAGATAATTTGAAGAAACTCTTGGAGGTAAACTTTATCCAATCCTTTACTCTTCCTTAATCACAATCATCTTAGAAATTCCCCCTTCCCTTTTACAATCCCTTAGAGTTGGAATTTGAAGAAGAGTTTTGCGAGATTTTCCCTTAGGGTCCTATATAATAAATTGATGATGTTGAAGATAAAACTTGATGAATCTAAGATTAGTAATCATATATCTTCCACTTTTAACGTTGAATTCGGATTTGGAGAATTAGGGTTCATACCTAATTTGGGGTTTTTTACTAGAAATCAGATTTGGGGACAATTCTTTAGCTAAATCAACAATTAATGATTGGGTTATGATGATTCAATTTGGTATTTTACACGTGAATTTTTCGTTTCACCCTTGTGGGCCCGTTTCCCCAGTTTCTAGGGTTAAAATGGACCTAATTGATATCATAGCAATACTAGTATCATTATTCATGATTTCTAATTTAGAATTTAATTATGCTTAGACTACTTTGGTTCTGAGCTTCAGAGGAAGGGCAAGGGATAGGTGACTGTTGGTGTTGCAGCCAAGAATCCAGGTGCAGGTTATGGTTTACCTTTGGTGAGACTTAGTATAGTGAATCACATATTTAGATTATGATGCCTGAGACAAAGATGTGAACCTTATGTTGGGCCCTGATGTGTGTTGAGACTGGCCACCCCGTTATATGTGCTTGATTGTTTAGTTGTGTTGGCTTGATGCCATGTGTAGTTGGTAGATAGCGAATGTCGCTTGTTGTCCTGATTTGGATAGGATTGGCATACCTATTGTTGGTATTTGTACTATGATACATTATTAGCGTACTCACTGTTGGTACTTGAGTTATTGATATCTGTTGGCATACCCACTGTTGGTAATGTGATGTGATACATTGTTGGCGTACCCCGTTGAGATACTTGTGATATTGAGCTTGCTTGTTAATGATTGACATATGCATTGCACACATTCTCTCATATTATCATGCATGGCCAATATCCGGTGATGATCCGGTATTGTTGATTGAGAGAAACTGATATTTGATAAACTCTTTTACTTGAGTGATTCTAAAAAAGGCCGATGTCCAAAGATCCATTCCGAAATCATTGTTTATATGAAACTGATACTTGATAAACTCTTTTACTTGAGTGATTGTGAAGAGGCCGACCTTCGAGGTTCAATTCCGGAATCTTTGATTTATGAAACTGATATTTGACAACTCTTTTGAGTGATTGTGAGGAGGCGGATGTCCGATGGTTATAGTCGGGCATCGTTGTTGCATGGCCAATCCGATGTTATTCCGTATCGATTGTAGTACATGGGCTCGGGCAGCATCCCCGTAGCAGTGGTGTCGGTGAGACTCCTCCTGTGAGCAATTAGCCAGGGTCCCGTCTGTCGGTTTGGCAAAGATCCGGGACGGGTGGCACTCAGACTTCGCGAGTCACACTGGGTTTTGCTATGGAGACATCGATATTTTTCGTCTGGAGTATATGTGTACATCTCAATTGCATAGCATGGCATGGAATCACATTCATACCATCATTGCATTGCATTGCATTACATTATGACTTGAGTGAGATGTCATGACGACTGTATTGTGATGATTACGTTGCTGATTCTATTGTGTTGATTGTTCCAGGATTAGATATACTCAGAATTATTAAATTTGGGGTTAGATACTTACATAGGTGTTGATGGATACTCGGTTACGATTATATTGTTCCATGGGCGATTGGTTTACTTGTTTATCTGCGTTATTTTCTTAATTGTGTTAACTATGCTTAGTCGGCCTATGATGCCTACCAAGATCGTTGTTTATATCGACTCGTATTTGCCGCATTCTTTTATGAATGCAGCAGTATCAAAGTCGGATCTACTTCTCTCGACTCGCTACCGATCGACTTCTTCACTTCTACTTGAGTTTCCAGGGTGAGCATGGTGTTCGCTGACCTCAAAGACTTTTTTGTTGCTTATGTCTTACTTTTAAATCAAGACCTGATTTGAGGCACTTTATGTATTATTATTCAGACCTTAGTAATCAAATTTAGATGCTCTTGTATGACCAGACCAGATACTGGGGTGGATTCATTTACTGCCGCACTTATCTATATTATACTATATTGTCAGACTTACGTCATTTACTTCTTCCGCTATTTTATTATATTTATTGATTGTGAACGTTGAGTTAAGGGTTTGCCTACTCAGGTAGGAATAGTAGGTGCCCGCATGACCTAGGCTAATGTCACGACCCAACCCCGTAGGCTGTGACTAGTGCCCGAGCTGGACACTCGTATACACTTGTTACTATAATCGTTCACAACTAGCATGATAAAGAACTTATATATATATATATATAAAAAGGCAAGACGTCGTCTCAAAACCGTCACATATATATACACATCACAGCAACCTGTCTCCTGAGGAGTTACAACTTTCAACAGACGACATCGTACATAAGCCGGCAAGGCTATTATAATATAGGGGAACGCCCCAGCCATACACGAGCCAACAAGGCTATCATAACACACGGCTTTCAAAAAATATATATTTATATCTACGCAAGCCGACAAGGCTGCCACTACGTACAACATCCCAAAACATATATATATATATATACGCAAGCCGACATGGCTGCCACTACGAATGGGAACGTCCCAAACATAAATCATACGTATTTAACCTGAATCGGTAACTATATACAAACCCACACATATGTCTACGTACCTCTAAGAGTAACAACAAGATCATATGACGGGACAGTGGCCCCGCCGTGCATTCCCCCGGATAGACACATATATACAGCAAGAGGACTCGTACCAAAAAGCTAGGCTCCGAACAAGGAGCACCCAAGGTAGCTGAATGGATATACCTGTCGCATCACCAAAACGAGCGTCCGTACCTCGCAGTATGAAACGCAGCCCCCGAAGAAAGGGGGTCAAGCACGAATATGTACGGAGCATGTAAAGAATGAAGATAGTGAGTAGGATCATACC
>NW_026726827.1:0-37809 GCF_029784015.1 Lycium ferocissimum
ACGGCTTTACCCTAAAAAGGGAGAATGTATGCAATATGTATATCAACATCAATAACCAAGTTCAATATCAACTTGTACCAACCATGGGTACGCCAACAACGTATTATATCACCATACCAATGGTATGCCAACAAAATATCAAAGTACAAATACCAATGACGGTATGTCAACTCTATCCCAATCAGACGATAAATACGTAATCCAATATTCCACCAACTACTCATGGCATCAAGCCAGCATAATAGAACAATTAAAGTACACATAACGGGGTGGCTAGCCCCAACACACATCAGATCAATCAGTTGATATGCTTCGTCACCACTTCCTTGACTAAGCCTATTAGCTTAGGCAAGAATCTCACCCTACACTCGAAGTCATTCGTCACAACTTAATTAGAACTCAATCACAACCGTGGGTACATTTTATCCTCTCGTTTGGCAGCTAGGTTCACCATTAATAACATAACACATGTAATTCACGTATTACATGAAGTTTTCATCATTAGACACAAAATAGGTTTCGTCCTCTACTCCCAAGTCACATAAATCCACCGATAATCAAGAAAAACTACATCAACACCTAAGGAATCTACTGTGCCACAAGCCCGAACAAACAAGTCACACAACAAGACTCATCCTAGAATTCCATCACAAATCTTCCGATTTTCCTACGCATGAAATCTCCATTTCTTCTAACACAATGATATGGAAAACTAACTGGAGTCTACCAAAGGGAAGCAATAACCTACCTCATGGCCGAGCGGGTTCCACGAACATCCATTGATTCCTTCAATCCACCACCACATCGTAATCCGCACAAAATAGCTTGGAAGCCACCATGATGCCCGAGAATAGATATACCGTTCATAACCCTTGCAAGGGTATTCGGATAAAAAGGAGGTTTGGGATTTAGCCAACTGTAGATTCCATCCACAACACTCCTAGATGTTTTATCCACCTTTAAGCTCATATTGGGGAAACTATACCCATTTTCAAACCCATAAAAGAACTCATTTTTGTAAGAGGGAAAGTTGAGGTCTTGGTCATTAACCTTCTTTTTAGAAGGAATATATGGAAGGTTGTAAAAAAGGGAACTTTATTGAGATGTTGCTAACCCATCAACTCTCCAACTCTAGGTTACTTTGAACACCCACTTGATAATTCTTATTTTTAACAAGATTTAAGTGGTTTAGGAGAGATCCACTAGGTGGAATGTTTAATTGGAGGTGTTGGAAAGGTCTATCAAGGCCAATGATCCGGGTATTTTTTGGTTTTCCCCGAACCGGATTCGCTGGAATTTCTGTGGTATAGAAAAATAGGACAATTCCTAAAATGATTCCTTAAATACAGGGGATTTTTTTCACATCGCGTGTACCGCTTCAATAAGCTGGCCTACCGCATCATGTAGAACTGCGGTGGGCCGAGTAACCGCCGCAATGAACAATTATATCCCGACCCACCGCTTGGGACGGACCACTACCGAGGGGCCATCGTTAGATAGGCCTGTACGGGAGTCAAGGGTGTCCAATCGGGTCCTTGACCCGGATTTCAATGCTTGATTCTCTTCTATGCAAATGGTACCACCAGGTTAGATGTCCGTCGTCAATATTTTTTCGAGAGGAAGGGTCCAGGCGGACACGTTTAGGGGTATTTCAAAAATTTTTACAGTAACGACGAAACGGATCATTACACTTGATATCCCCAGAAACCCTTTTAACTCTTTTCATTTTCATACAATAGCCTAAACACCCTAATCCCAGATACAACAAGAACCAAACGAACCCTAGCCTTTCATGTCACGACCTGTGTACCTCAAGGGCCGCGATCGGCGCCCTACTTGACGCCCAAACGTACTTTTATATCAAATCATCATATTTTAGCTAGCTCGATATTACATTCACCATTTTAAGCGAGAAGTAGAAATAAATACTATCTTAAGCGGTCGCGCATACAAAAATATCATATCAAAAAAAAAAAAGAGGCGGTAATGCACATCACGGATATAGTGCACACATACGTACATATGTGCCATTTAGGCCGCATCCAAACGGGGTAGATCGCGGAATATACATCGCCAAATACATACACGTATACGTATTACAAATGGGCCGTTTTGGCCATAGTAGCAAACGGGACCGCTGTATGACACAAATCATAAACAAACGAACACACACATGACCCATTACCCACGTATATGACTACAGGCCTCTACAAATCAAAACGGAATCATATGGCGGACAGTGGCCCCCGCCGTACCCCAAATAATCAAATATATAGAAGTGTATACATTACGAAGATATGTACCATATATGGGCCCCGTGATCGAAAGGAGCATTCGTAATAGCAGTAATGTACGGCCTACACTCGGCGCATCACGAACCTCCGTACCGCGGGCATAAAACGCAGCCCCCGAAGAAAGCGGGGCCGCACGAAGGATGTACCGAGTATGTAAAAGCATAGCACGTAAATCCAAACCATAATCGAAGTGAAAGGCACAGAGAGAGAATACCGAATCAAAATATCAAAAATGCATCAAGGCACGTGTACATAATGCAAATAGAAAATCATGCATAAGGCTCGTGAACGTGGTCACCACTCCGACGCTGGTGCAACAACACAGCATATTCCAGAAGGTTTCAAATCTCCGTACAACTCCGAACATAACACATCATTTCAACATATCATATCATAAGCCATATCACAGCATAACTCCATAAACGCTAACCGGCCCTATGGCGAGGTCTCGGAAAAGAACACAAAGATATCGCCGAATTTATCATAAGACGCACGATCACAAAGCCGGCCCGGGATCCGGCGAGCGATATCATAATAACATGCACGAGCGGAGTAGTGAGAGACTAATGCAATTTACATGTAAAAAAATTTGCAAATACGTAGTACGGTCATATGACGACAAATTAAGCAAACTAGTTTAAATAATTGAGTAATGTGGAATTTGTCTCCAAAAGTATTTACGACATCGGATTTGTAGTTCAAAGTACATATTAGAACGTACGGAAGTCATTAAAACATCATTCTTTGATATCTATAATCATAGCAAAAATCCTTTTTAACATCATACCAAATAAGCCGAATAGGACAATCGGAGGGGATCTCGGGGCTAGTGGGCCCACCTCGGTCAAGTCGAAGTGGCATACGTAATTTTACAGACATTGGACTCTAGGGAAGCATCCATGAAAGTTTCGGTGAGCAATCCGAGTTCGTTTGGGAAAGTTACGGAAGTTTGAACATCTTTCTAACAACATAAGGAATGTAGTTCAATTATGCAGAATGAATAGTACCCAAAATCAGACTCGGATTTCTATGAACAGAATTGTCCCCGAGACTCAAATCCAAACCTAGTACACCTAAGACATGCCAAAAGAAGGAAAGGGTGATTTTACATACCTTTTCCGCCTCCTATACGTCTCCAAAATCAGGTCTCAAGTTCGCCAAAAATCTACAATTTGGTCACATTTACCAAATGTAAGTTATAGCTTCCAAGAATTCAACTTTAATTCATATTGTCTACCGAAATTTCGGGCAAAGCATCTCCCCTATAAATTCAACGTCCCCGAGAATCATCTCGGCCCAAAAATATCAACAGCAACAACCCAACAACACCATCAACATCAACAATCATCACAAAATACATTATGACATAAATAGTCTCCTTTTCCACATAGTTCGATAATTTCCATCCCAACTTCATACTATCAAACTAATATCAACATTTTCCATATCCATTAACTAATTCAAGATTCTTCAAGCATATTTCAATAGCATTCCAAACAATATTCATGGATTCAAGTATTCCCGCCAATTCCATATTCCATCCGAAACTTCTACAAATGCGACAAAGCTACTAAATCGCATCGTCTTCTTCGAAATTCACTTTGTCTACCCCACACCTTTCACTTTGTCTCATAAATTCTGTCCACTTAATATCTTCCATACATTACCACACTAGCTATTAGGGTTCACCCATCGATCGACATAGTCATAAAAGGGGAGTCCTACACATACATATATATATATATATATATATATTTCTGTCATTTCTTTTACAAGACATTTCCAATCACTTGTTCCAACTTACTCTAATTTCAGAGCTGCGTTGCTCCTCTTCCTTTTCACCAATCTAATCCGTCGCAACTCACGCAACCTCTATAAAGTTGCTAACTATTCCACACACTCTAATTTCCCTTAGATTACCCCAAATTTCCTATTTGTCCTCACATCTATATTTGTGAAAATTTTAGTACATTTCCGGGGGGGGGGGGGGGGGGTCACCCATCCATAATTCTCGGCCCTAGCACGCTTAACCTTAAAACTTTAATGCATTTAGGTGCGTTAAAGCCGGTATAATCGCATCAACTGCCCCGCACGACCTTTGTCACGTAATTTAAGATAAGCCGGGGTCTTAACAACTTTCAAAACGTTCTCGTAGCGGGTCCCACCCCGATCTAGAGAGGAGTCTTTCACTTTTCTGACCATATAGGTACCGTGTCGCCCTTTATCTAGGTCCTCAATACTTACCTTCGTCTATATATCTAATTCTACACAACCCACAAATTTAAATTTTTTTATTCCACAAATTCCGTCTCCAATTAGTCAATGAAAATTTTCGACGAAATGTTACCGTAAGGTCCTCTCCAACCACCCGTAAGGAAACTAGAGTCCGACAAACATCATAAATTAATTTCTTAGCACTTAATTCGCATAATTACCTCCATATGTATATATGGGTTGTGAGCGAACCATTAGATTCCCAACTACTTGTCATACGCTTGTATTTTTCCAATAAGGTGAAACTTAATCGTTGGACATTTTTGCCCCTCAACATAGGCTTTTCTAAAGCAAAGTGTGATTGGAACGTATTTTGGTCCGTTTAAATAAATCACGAATTTGCTGGTCATATATACTTTCTCTAAATAGGTTTTCCAAAATGAGGGTGGTGCTTCTTACGATTGACATGGGGGTGTCTTTTAAACTTTAATCCAACATAATAGATTTACTCTATCGGTATCGACTTTCAAGACATGTTAAGGACTTATATCTCATTTCCCTTTTTATACTTTTGGAAAAAAAAAATTGATAAGCGAGCAGGTTCCTCTCGTATTTCTTACTATCTCAAAACCTCGCACGCAGAAATACCAACAATGCCTCACAGGGCCAACATATATACGTACGTATCATATCGTAGCATAGCCACACAGGGCTAACAATTTCAAGTAAAAGTATAGAAATATCAAGAATTACCTCACATACATAACTCAGACGGCACCGAGCACTTTCCTATTTACTTTCCTTTTCAACCTTCAACTTTATATTTCAATCATACTTCAAATGACTTCCCAACATACATCTTTCATACCATTGCTTACCCGTGTACCGTATAGCTTCCAATATCATCAATCACCGTCTTCTCGTCGATACCGTCCTTCTGTTCACCGAAATCAAAGGTTAGTAGGAAGTAATTCGTTTCCTATTACCGGCTCTATCGCACGATCTAAAGATCCAAAGAAAGGTAACACCCTAAATGTCCCTCCGTAGCCTCCCGTTTATAGATGTGGTGCACGACACACCGATAAACAAGACTCTACGAGACACGGTCCGTAGACATTCCGAGGACAAACCGCTTGATACCACTTTGTCACGACTGCCCCCGTGGCCGCGACCGGCGCCCTCTACTTGGACGCCCAAACGTACTTTTATATCAAATCATCATATTTTAGCTAGCTCAGATATTACATTCACCATTTTAAGCAGAAGTAGAAATAAATACTATCTTAAGCGGTCGCGCGTACAAAAATATCATATCAAAACCAAAAGAGGCGGCGGAATGCACATCGCCGGATATAGGCACACATACAGACATACAGGCCATTTAGGCCGCATCCAAATCTGGTAGATTGGCGGAATATACATCGCCAAATACATACACGTATACAGACAAATGGGCCGTTTTGGCCATAGTAGCAAACGGGACGCCGTAAGACACAACATCATAAACAAACGAACACACACATGACCCATTACCCACGTATATGACTACGGTGCCTCTAAAAAATCAAAACGGAATCATATGGCGGGACAGGGCCCCGCCGTACCCCAAATAATCAAATATACAGAAGTGTATACATTACAGAAGATATGTACCAATATATGGGCTCCGGATCGAAAGGAGCACTCTGTAATAGCAGAATGTATGGCCTACACTGGCAGATCACGAACCTCTGTACCTGCGGGCATAAAACGCAGCCCCCGAAGAAAGGGGGTCAGTACGAAGGATGTACTGAGTATGTAAAGCATAGAGTACAGAAATCCAAACCATAACTGAAGTGAAAGGTACAGAGAGAGAATACCGAATCAAAATATCAAAATCTGTACTGAAGGCACGTGTACATAATGCAAATAGAAAATCATGCATAAGGCTCAGGAACGTGGTCACCACTCCGACGCTGGTGCCACAACACAGCATACCCGAAGGTTTCAAATCTCCGTACAACTCCGAACATAACACATCATTACAACATATCATATCATAAGCCATATCACAAAGATAACTCCATAAACGGTAACCGGCCCTATGGCGAGGTCTCGGAAACCGTAACACAAAGATACCGCCGAATTTATCATAAGACGCACGATCACAAAGCCGGCCGGGATCCGGCGAGCGATATCATAATAACATGCACGAGCGGAGTAGTGAGAGACTAATGCAATTTACATGTAAAAACATTTGCAAATACGTAGTACGGTCATATGACGACAAATTAAGCAAACTAGTTTAAATAATTGAGTAATGTGGAATTTGTCTCCCAAAAGTATTTCTGACATCGGATTTGTAGTTCAAAGTACATATTAGAACGTACGGAAGTCATTAAAACATCATTCTTTGATATCTATAATCATAGCAAAAATCCTTTTTAACATCATACCAAATAAGCCGAATAGGACAATCGGAGGGGATCTCGGGGCTAGTGGGCCCACCTCGGTCAAGTCGAAGTGGCATACGTAATTTTACAGACATTGGACTCTAGGGGAGCATCCATGAAAGTTTCAGAGCAATCCGAGTTCGTTTGGGAAAGTTACGGAAGTTTGAACATCTTTCCAACAACATAAGGAATGTAGTTCAATTATGCTGAATGAATAGTACCCAAAATCAGACTCGGATTTCTATGAACAGAATTGTCCCCGAGACTCAAATCCAAACCTAGTACACCTAAGACATGCCAAAAGAAGGAAAGGGTGAGCTTTACATACCTTTTCCGCCTCCTATACGTCTCCAAAATCAAGTCTCAAGTTCGCCAAAATCTACAATTTGGTCACATTTACCAAATGTAAGTTATAGCTTCCAAGAATTCAACTTAAATTCATATTGTCTACCGAAATTTCGGCAGCATCTCCCCTATAAATTCAACGTCCCCGAGAATCATCTCGGCCCAAAATATCAACAACAACAACCCAACAACACCATCAACATCAACAATCATCACAAAATACATTATGACATAAATAGTCTCCTTTTCCACATAGTTCGATAATTTCCATCCCAACTTCATACTATCAAACTAATATCAACATTTTCCATATCCATTAACTAATTCAAGATTATTCAAGCATATTTCAATAACATTCCAAACAATATTCATGGATTCAAGTATTCCCGCCAATTCCATATTCCATCCGAAACTTCTACAAATGCGACAAAGCTACTAAATCGCATCGTCTTCTTCGAAATTCAATAACAATAACATTAATTCACATTCTAGAATCTTACTTTCGTAATTTCATAAAACTATATGAAAATCACATAATTTCCCATAACGACTCATAACCAATTTCAATGCCAACTTAAACCATTTAACCTTCATTTACATCATAAGGATCACAACAACACAACTAACATATTAAACAAAATTGATTCATTTCTATTTCTATCTCCACACCACACGGCCATGATCCCCCACTTTGCAAACTTTCATATTTCCATAAATTCTACTCATTCCTACATACTACAACACAAACAAACCTTCATAACATAATAAAAAGGAATTAATTCTTACCTTTTTCTCCTATCTTCTTCACTTGACCAACTTGTTAAATGGATGAACCAAGTGCTTTATCTTCCGAAATAACTACACCACGTTGTAGAGGGTCCTTGAATTAGTAGAAATACCACAAGAAAATAATTTTTGGAACAAGACTTTGAGGGGGCAAAATCTATTGAACATGGCCGAATGGCCTTATGTTCTTACTCTTCATCTTTTTTTTTTCTTTCTTTCTTCTTTCCCTCTTTGTCTTGAACCTTCTAAAATAAGACCCCTTATATTAATTTAGCACATGGGAAATTATTTAATTTGTGGGCTTGGCCATAGCATGGCCGGCCACTCCCTTGCTCTTGGGCCTAAATTTTTCTCTTAATTTTTGAGCCCAACTAGTTAAGGATCATAATTTCTAATTCTCGAAACTAATTTCCGAAATTCCAATTTTGCCCTTGGCCTTCTTCCGTATTTCCACATCAATATTTTTTTTTTCATGAATATCACACACATGTTAAATAAAATAGAAATATAGCCGTATTTCCTACAAAACAAGATTATTCCAAAAAAAAATTTCCCAAACGCGCAAAAACACGGGATATAACATTCTCCCCCCCTTTAGAACATTCGTCCTCGAATGTTAAATTAGCCTTATAGGGTCTCACAAACATAGCGGGGGAGTTTCTCTGTATGAGTAGCACACATAAATCTTTCGTCAATCAATACAACAGATTTAGAAATTCAGATTACCTGTAAGTATAGGGAACAAGTGAGGATACTTCTTCTTCATTATCGTTTCGCTATAAGACCTTAACAGAGGGTATGTCCCTGGTACGCAACCTCCTCACCTGACAATTCAGAATAGCCACAGGTTGCTTCTCATAAGACAATTCCTCCGTCATCTGAATGTCATCTACTGGAAATGTTTCAGAAGGGTCACCAGTAGTCGCTCTCGAATCAGTTTCACTTTGTCAACTGCTTGCGAAATCACATCTGGACCAATTAATTTAGTTTCGTCCACATCGAACCAACCAATCGGAGATCTGCATTTTCTGCCATATAAGGCTTCGTATGATACCATCTGGATGTTGGAACGATACCCATTATTATTATAAGCAAATCTAATTAACGGTAATGATCACTTCCACTATCCTTGAAATCAATAACATAGACCTGGAGCATATCTTCTAGCATCTGAATAGCGCGCTCGGCCTGTCCGTCGGACTGAGGATGAAATACTGTGCTAAGGCTCACCTGAGTTCCCAATCCTTCCTGGAATAATCTCTAGAAATTCACTGTAAACTGAGCACCCCTATCGGTTATAATAAATACAGGAATCCCATGAGGTCTTATTATCTCTTTAATATACAATCTGGCATAACCTTCAGCCGAATAAGTGGTTCTATCCAGAAGGAAAGGGGCTGACTTCGTCAACCTATCGACAATAATCCAAATAGAATCGTACCCGTGTAGAGTGCGCGGTACACCTATACTGGATTCCGATCTGGACTTGCTGGCAATTGGCCAACGAACTCTGCAGTGTCTCTTTCATACCGTCCTTACCCATATAAACATTTAAAATTGTAATATATTTTAGTAAACCCAAGATGAATAGAATACCGAGTATCGTGCTTCGCTCATAATTGGTCGCTGCAGCCCTGCAGCGTCAGACACATATAATCTACCTCTGTATTAGAATGGGATCCTCGAACTGACGCCGTTTCGCCTTTTTCCATAATCGACGATTCAGCAACTTCTCGGACAGAAACCCCCAATATTTCCAGAATCGTCCAAACGAATTCTACGGCTAACTAACTGATGAATTTCACGAACCAATTCCTCCTTTCTGGATGCACACTGGTCAATTTGCCCATAGGTTTGCGACTAAGTGCGTCTGCCACAACTTTAGCTTTTCTAGGCTGATACAGAATATCGACGTCATAATCCTTCAATAATTCAAACCATTTTCTTTGTCGCAAGTTCAGCTCTTCCTTGAGACTCTAATGGTCTGTACAATTATCAGCGTGGATTCCATATAATTATGCCGCCATATTCTCAAAAACATGAATCACCGCGGCTAATTCCAGATCATGAGTGGAATAATTTCTCTCGAGCGGATTCTTTACAAATATGATCAAACACCACTTCGTACCGATAATCCACATAATTTCATGGCGTATCTTCTCGTGTTTCATGCGATTAGTGGCCCATGAACTATTTCCTAATACCTACCGAACCCCTTTCTTTTCTTCAAAGATTTCTAAACTACCAAGCACTGGTATTCCTATTACGATAATCGTTATTACCCGAAATATTCTTTGAGTCTGATAATCCTCTCCATTACTCTTTAGGAACTTAACTCGCAGCCATTTTCTTACCTTTATTACCTTTCTTTGAAACATATTACCACGTACTTAGGTACAACATCAGTTTACCCGATAGGGGAGATTCAAATCATAACATAAACATATCGCAATTCATATTGGCGAGAAGCATTTCCTTAAGGCGTCTTTCATTCCTTCCCTTTATTCTCTTGGCATGTAGATACATTTAAGCTCTGGCCTCAAATCAATAGATTTCCTTTCTTAATCACCTAAAGATATTGTAATGCCGGTTTAAGTATAATGTAATACGTTCTCCCCCCCTTTAAGGGGCCGTACTTATACCATATCCGTGCCTTTTTCTTTACAATCTATAACTTGATTAGCCTCGTACGAGACTTTAATAAATTCACGAGGCGTTGAGAACTCTCGATCACATATTACAAAATCTTATCTGATAGCTGGTCCTCAAATAACGTAATTAATGTAGAAATTTATTTTTATAGTAATCATATCCTTCCTCATTGGAAGATTCGGCTAAGTTATCCCCTCTTTCACACCCGTTCCTTATCTGTCGTTCCGCTTTCTCGATATTCGCATTTCTTGATATTCACATAATTCATCGCTCCATACCATGGGTTTTCCTTTTGCCCTGCACTATTACATTCCAGTTCCTTTTTTTTTTTTTTTTTTTTTTTTTTTTTTTTTTTTTTGCAAATAATTTCGTGCTTTGCCCGTCGGCTCTTTTGAGGCTCTGCTTAATTACGTTTCTTACTTTCAACTTTTCTGACGTTCTGATCTCCTTATGTTCTACTCAATTACTCTCTTTTCTTTCCAAATATCGTTGTATTAGAATTTTCCAATGTCAACCTGTAGCAAAATCAATATCAGTTTATCTCGTAACATCTATCCCACACCTTTCACTTTGTCTCATAAATTCTGTCCACTTAATATCTTCCATACATTACCACACTAGCTATTAGGGTTCACCCATCGATCGACATAGTCATAAAAGGGGAGTCCTACACATACATATATATATATATATATATATATATATATATATATATATATATATATATATTTCTGTCATTTCTTTTACAAGACATTTCCAATCACTTGTTCCAACTTACTCTAATTTCAGAGCTGCGTTGCTCCTCTTCCTTTTCACCAATCTAATCCGTCGCAACTCACGCAACCTCTATAAAGTTGCTAACTATTCCACACACTCTAATTTCCCTTAGATTACCCCAAATTTCCTATTTGTCTCTCACATCTATATTTGTGAAAATTTTAGTACATTTCCGGGGGGGGGGGGGGGTCACCCATCCCAGAATTGCTCTGGCCCTAGCACGCTTAACCTTAAAACTTTAATGCATTTAGGTGCGTTAAAGCCGGTATAATCGCATCAACTGCCCCGCACGACCTTTGTCACGTAATTTAAGATAAGCCGGGGTCTTAACAACTTTCAAAACGTTCTCGTAGCGGGTCCCACCCCGATCTAGAGAGGAGTCTTTCACTTTTCTGACCATATAGGTACCGTGTCGCCCTTTATCTAGGTCCTCAATACTTACCTTCGTCTATATATCTAATTCTACACAACCCACAAATTTAAATTTTTTTTATTCCACAAATTCCGTCTCCAATTAGTCAATGAAAACTGACGAAATGTTACCGTAAGGTCCTCTCCAACCACCCGCAGAAGGAAACTAGAGTCCGACAAACATCACAGAATTTCTTAGCACTTAATTCGCATAATTACCTCCATATGTATATATGGGTTGTGAGCGAACCATTAGATTCCCAACTACTTGTCATACGCTTGTATTTTTCCAATAAGGTGAAACTTAATCGTTGGACATTTTTGCCCCTCAACATAGGCTTTTCTAAAGCAAAGTGTGATTGGAACGTATTTTGGTCCGTTTAAATAAATCACGAATTTGCTGGTCATATATACTTTCTCGAAATAGGATTTCCAAAATGAGGGTGGTGCTTCTTACGATTGACATGGGGGTGTCTTTTAAACTTTAATCCAACATAATAGATTTACTCTATCGGTATCGACTTTCAAGACATGTTAAGGACTTATATCTCATTTCCCCTTTTTATACTTTTGGAAAAAAAAAATTTGGGCAGAGGTTCCTCTGTATTTCTTACTATCCCAAAACCTGCACGCAGGAAATACCAACAATGCCTCACAGGGCCAACATATATACGTACGTATCATATCGTAGCATAGCCACACAGGGCTAACAATTTCAAGTAAAAGTATAGAAATATCAAGACTTACCTCACATACATAACTCAGACGGCACCGAGCACTTTCCTATTTACTTTCCTTTTCAACCTTCAACTTTATATTTCAATCATACTTCAAATGACTTCCCCAACATACATCTTTCATACCATTGCTTACCTGTGTACTGTATAGCTTCCAATATCATCAATCACTGTCTTTTGTCGATACCGTCCTTCAGCTGAAATCAAAGGTTAGTAGGAAGTAATTCGTTTCCTACGGCTGGCTCTATCGCACGATCTAAGATCCAAAGAAAGGTAACACCCTAAATGTCCTGTAGCCTCCTGTTTATAGATGTGGTGCACGACACACCGATAAACAAGACTCTACGAGACACGGCCTGTAGACATTCCGAGGACAAACCGCTCTGATACCACTTTTGTCACGACCCAGCCCCGTGGGCCGCGACTGGCGCCCTACTTGGACGCCCAAACAGACTTTTATATCAAATCATCATATTTTAGCTAGCTCAGATATTACATTCACCATTTTAAGCAGAAGTAGAAATAAATACTATCTTAAGCGGTCGCGCGTACAAAAATATCATATCAAAACCAAAAGAGGCGGCGGAATGCACATCGCCGGATATAGGCACACATACAAAACATACAGGCCATTTAGGCCGCATCCAAATCTGGTAGATTGGCGGAATATACATCGCCAAATACATACACGTATACAAACAAATGGGCCGTTTTGGCCATAGTAGCAAACGGGACCGCTGTAAGACACAGATCATAAACAAACGAACACACACATGACCCATTACCCACGTATATGACTACAGGCCTCTACAAATCAAAACGGAATCATATGGCGGGACAGGGCCCCGCCGTACCCCAAATAATCAAATATACAGAAGTGTATACATTACAGAAGATATGTACCAATATATGGGCTCCGGATCGAAAGGAGCACTCTGTAATAAAGAATGTATGGCCTACACGCGCATCACGAACCTCTGTACCTGCGGGCATAAAACGCAGCCCCCGAAGAAAGGGGGTCAGTACGAAGGATGTACTGAGTATGTAAAGCATAGAGTACAGAAATCCAAACCATAACTGAAGTGAAAGGTACAGAGAGAGAATACCGAATCAAAATATCAAAATCTGTACTGAAGGCACGTGTACATAATGCAAATAGAAAATCATGCATAAGGCTCAGGAACGTGGTCACCACTCCGACGCTGGTGCCACAACACAGCATACTCCAGAAGGTTTCAAATCTCCGTACAACTCCGAACATAACACATCATTACAACATATCATATCATAAGCCATATCACAGCATAACTCCATAAACGGTAACCGGCCCTATGGCGAGGTCTCGGAAACCGTAACACAGCATACTGCCGAATTTATCATAAGACGCACGATCACAAAGCCGGCCCGGATCCGGCGAGCGATATCATAATAACATGCACGAGCGGAGTAGTGAGAGACTAATGCAATTTACATGTAAAAACATTTGCAAATACGTAGTACGGTCATATGACGACAAATTAAGCAAACTAGTTTAAATAATTGAGTAATGTGGAATTTGTCTCCCAAAAGTATTTCTGACATCGGATTTGTAGTTCAAAGTACATATTAGAACGTACGGAAGTCATTAAAACATCATTCTTTGATATCTATAATCATAGCAAAAATCCTTTTTAACATCATACCAAATAAGCCGAATAGGACAATCGGAGGGGATCTCGGGGCTAGTGGGCCCACCTCGGTCAAGTCGAAGTGGCATACGTAATTTTACAAACATTAGACTCTAGGGAAGCATCCATGAAAGTTTCAGAGCAATCCGAGTTCGTTTGGGAAAGTTACGGAAGTTTGAACATCTTTCCAACAACATAAGGAATGTAGTTCAATTATCTTTGAATGAATAGTACCCAAAATCGACTCGGATTTCTATGAACGTAATTGTCCCCGAGACTCAAATCCAAACCTAGTACACCTAAGACATGCCAAAAGAAGGAAAGGGTGAGCTTTACATACCTTTTCCGCCTCCTATACGTCTCCAAAATCAAGTCTCAAGTTCGCCAAAATCTACAATTTGGTCACATTTACCAAATGTAAGTTATAGCTTCCAAGAATTCAACTTAAATTCATATTGTCTACCGAAATTTCGGCAGCATCTCCCCTATAAATTCAACGTCCCCGAGAATCATCTCGGCCCAAAAATATCAACAACAACAACCCAACAACACCATCAACATCAACAATCATCACAAAATACATTATGACATAAATAGTCTCCTTTTCCACATAGTTCGATAATTTCCATCCCAACTTCATACTATCAAACTAATATCAACATTTTCCATATCCATTAACTAATTCAAGATTATTCAAGCATATTTCAATAGCATTCCAAACAATATTCATGGATTCAAGTATTCCCGCCAATTCCATATTCCATCCGAAACTTCTACAAATGCGACAAAGCTACTAAATCGCATCGTCTTCTTCGAAATTCAATAACAATAACATTAATTCACATTCTAGAATCTTACTTTCGTAATTTCATAAAACTATATGAAAATCACATAATTTCCCATAACGACTCATAACCAATTTCAATGCCAACTTAAACCATTTAACCTTCATTTACATCATAAGGATCACAACAACACAACTAACATATTAAACAAAATTGATTCATTTCTATTTCTATCTCCACACCACACGGCCATGATCCCCCACTTTGCAAACTTTCATATTTCCATAAATTCTACTCATTCCTACATACTACAACACAAACAAACCTTCATAACATAATAAAAAGGAATTAATTCTTACCTTTTTCTCCTATCTTCTTCACTTGACCAACTTGTTAAATGGATGAACCAAGTGCTTTATCTTCCGAAATAACTACACCACGTTGTAGAGGGTCCTTGAATTAGTAGAAATACCACAAGAAAATAATTTTTGGAACAAGACTTTGAGGGGGCAAAATCTATTGAACATGGCCGAATGGCCTTATGTTCTTACTCTTCATCTTTCTTTTTTTTTCTTTCTTTCTTCTTTCCCTCTTTGTCTTGAACCTTCTAAAATAAGACCCCTTATATTAATTTAGCACATGGGAAATTATTTAATTTGTGGGCTTGGCCATAGCATGGCCGGCCACTCCCTTGCTCTTGGGCCTAAATTTTTCTCTTAATTTTTTAGCCCAACTAGTTAAGGATCATAATTTCTAATTCCCGAAACTAATTTTCGAAATTCAATTTTGCCCTTGGCCTTCTTCCGTATTTCCACATCAATATTTTTTTTCATGAATATCACACACATGTTAAATAAAATAGAAATATAGCCGTATTTCCTACAAAACAAGATTATTCCAAAAAAAAATTTCCCAAACGCGCAAAAACACAAGCAGTCATCTCTCGGTCGCCCCGTTGCTACCTACAAAGAAGGTAATTCTCTTTCTTGTTCTCTAATTCTTTTTTTCTTTTTCTTTCCGTCGTGCTCTTAGATTGTTGTAAATTAGATGTTTAGGTTCCTTTATTTTCCTATGTGTTTTCTTAATCTAGTTTAGCTTAGTCTTTCTTTACAACAAATGTCTTTATTTTCTCTTTTGTGGTTAAGCATGATTCGGTATGGTTAAGTAGTAATCATCCTTAAAATGGAGAATATGCATAATTTTGCTTTGAGTGTGAAATGTGGAATGGTTCTTGTAACTGCCATTAGGTAAATATAAGAGGAGTATTATAACTTCTCTTGTCTCAAAATATATGATGAGTAGGTTAATAATTTAGTCCTGCCTAAAGCATTTGACTAAGCGGAGGCAGGATTTCATATTTCAATTTTTTGAGATATTATTGTTTGTTTGGTATGATGTTGAATTGAAATTTGAATGAGTTCATGTCTTTCCTATTTTCATTTTTAAACTAGTCGTTTAAATGATCGATTAAATCTTTTTTCTCCAAACTTCGACTGATCTCTGAGTGAGAGCCTTTGCTTTGGAATAGCTCGATTGAAAGAAATAAGTGGAAAGGATTGTTCAGTTTTTCTAAACTTCTCTTTGATAAGTGTCAAAGAGTTTAAACTTCCTTCTTATTTTTGTTATTGTTTTTCTTTTTAGTAAATAAAAACTAGGTTGAGTGTTTTTCCTTTTGAATTTAGCTCAACAGATCTCCAAAAATCTGGTTCAAATTTGAGTTGACTTGTTGTTTGTCTCTATGGTGGATGCTACTTAGATAAAATGAGTATAAATCTAGGAGAATCAGACTAACTTGGTTCGGGAGAACGAGGGATAATCTTATCGCTATATTTTTAATTTCTCCCCTTGTGAGATTTGAGTTCTTTTTATCAAAATTTATGTATCTGTTTGAGACGTGTTTTTGCTTCTGCAGTTGGTTTTATGACAATGTGCTCACTTTGTTTGTGGGATATATTTGACAGTATATATATATTTGGTTAGTCGGTATGAATGTGGTAGCATCACTCGAGTAGAAATATTGAGAACTCAATTCGTCTTTGACGCAGCTACTGTATTCTAAGAGTTTGTGTAATGAAACATGTCTTCTAGGAGCAAAATAAAATGCTTCTTTCATAGTAATATGTTTGAAGTCATTTAATACGTGTAAATCTAGAAACATGACTCAGATTAATAATTTTGTTGATATATTTGTAGCTTTAGATTAAATAGCTTTCCTTATTCCTCTTAAGTATGTTGGAGTTGTTTAAATGACATTGCAAGATGTAAAAAAGGCAGATTTTGTCGAAAGTATATTTGAGTTTAACTTAAGTTTTTCTAGTAATTAGAGGTGTTTGTCTCAAGTATTTTACGGGTGAATAACTAGTGATAACTCTTCTTTTGAATAGTATATGGAGTAAATTAGTGATTCTTCTTCTTTTATTTGCTATGCATGTGAAATACCTCAACGATTCTACACGGACTCTAGCCTTTTGAATTCTGTTTTGGGCCCGTGGCCCAACACAATATTACATCGATTCAAGCCCAACATTCATTCTATCGAGTTCGACGCGTTGAAGGCCCAACCATGGGTGAAAATAGCAACTGGTGGGCTCGGTAGGCCCGCCAGTCTAACTTTTCTCTTTCTTTCATATTTGTGTACATGTATATGTAAAGAATGCCTGTATAAATATTGAAACCCAATGGTTTGAACTTAGGTATATATACGTCGTGTTGAGTGGTTTAGGAAACTCTAAAGAAAAAATGATTTTCAAACATGGAATTAACAAAGGATAAATGATGTATGAAACATGGTAAATGATTTTCCAACTTGATAATTTCTTCTAAGATGGTATACGAGACATATATATGTGTGTATATGAATCGGGAGAAAAAGCAACATTTGGGCATTAGCTTTGAAAATTGAAACTGTTTTGAGTTATTTTTACCTTTTGAATCATTTTTACGGTAAAAAGTTGAAATGATTTTTGTGCTTAAAGGAAATTGAGAAGAAACTGATTTCATAAGGTAGTAGAATAAAAAAATGAATTTCAAAAACCATAAAAGCTTAAGGATTTTGCAAAGCCCTTTGGGGCCCAAACCTCAAACCTTAAGATATGAAACTAAGAGAAAATATATTTGGACTCAAATTTGAAATGAGATGGCTTTGGTTGTAGAATATAGTTGATTATATGAGCTTCAATGGACTAATAGAGATAAAAGAAAACTCTTTTCTCTATTTATATTTATCAAAGCCTATACTATTTTAGGAAGATGATATACTCCATCTATTTTTTATACATATAATAAAACCTATAAGGACGAAAATCATGACATTAGGACCAAGTAGTAGCAATTCTACTTAAGTGTGTTTTGGTCCGAAAATGAAGTGAATTTAACTTCCTTATAATATTTTTCAAAAGGAATAATTTTTTTATCCTTAAAGATACTTTTGCCAAAGGTGGAATTTTATGATAAAAAATGACAATTTTTTAGCAGAAAGAAAACATTTTAGCAATAATTACAATTAATCACACATTGAAGCTCGTCGGTCAACCGTATTCTACGAATCCTTAATACTAGGGTACTTAAAACCTTCTATAGGGGATCACCAGAACCCTTACCTCGAACTTTGGTACTAAAGGATTTATCTTTTGCTTGAAAAAATCCTTTTACTCAGTTTTCCTAATTTCCTTTATAAATTAGGTAGCGACTCTAAAAAATATAAAATTCGAATAGAGTCCACAACCTCGTAGTAGCTTTCATGCACTCGCGTAAAGGTGAACCGTAACAGATGGCGACTCCGCTGGGTACTTTCTAGGTTCTAACCATAAAGGTTTCAATATAATGTGATATAATTGTGAATATTTGCTTATTTGTTTATTTTCTTGCAACATATAAATTGTTATGCCTTTCATATCATAAACTCCACCACTCCTGACATTTATTTTACAGTTTGTTTCAAAGGCAACTTCGCGGAGCACGCGATCGTTTATTCACTATAACACCAAAAAATATTTCGTTTGGAACCGTTATGAGGCAGGGTTGGTTCGCGGTCGTCTAACAACCCTAATGGTTCAACCCCAGTTGTCCGCTCGGGTTGCCGGTCATTTATAAAAGCCCACTCTAGTGATAACTAGGATAGAGCAAAGTCAAATCCCTACCGAACTAGAGCATTCATGCCTAGACGAGCCTTGGGTATCTCAGACCTACCTAAGGCTCATTGAGAAGACTACCTTGTGCTCGGACGGTCTATGAACCGAAGACGCCGCATCCTACTATGTGAAAAATTGAAGGATGTACATGCCGCAATTCAAGTTGTTTCTTCTTGGGGTTGGGAATTTTTCCTTTACTTTTTAGACTTCATCCGAGAGGAGCTCGGAAAGTTTGAGAGATGATGAAGGACCCCCAGGGTGGTTTAGTTTAGGATTTGCACCCCTGCGTGGGACTGACATTGGTATACCCCATTCCCTTACTGTGTATCCACATTCAATATATTCATAAAGTTATGTATAAATTTTGGGGCAAAGGAAACGTCTTAACGACACCCACATCCTTCAAATCGATAGGCTTACCTTTGGCTTAAAAAGGTCACATGCATGTTAGGACACTATATATATTGTTTATGTGCTATATGCTATGCAATATGTATTTTTTGCCTATTTGATTTATGTGCTTAAATACATCTGTTTTGCCTTGAACATGAACAGTCCATTATTCGGTTTCAAAATCTTAGAATGTCATTAAGCACATAAAACCCCAAAATCAAACTTTTTTAAAGTCTACCTAAAATCACCCAAGCTCTCAAAACCTTACATAGAAGTCTAAATATGCCATGTTTTCATTAAAAAAAAATCGTCTGGTCATCATTCAATTATCGTTTACCACGTCATTCCTAAAAATCACCTCACTACATCCCAATGGTAGCGCAGTCATACCCCGAAACCTTACATTAAAATCCAAATATTAAAAGTTTTCCAGAAAAGCCGTCTGATTATCGTTGACCACATCGTTCCAATAAATCGCTTTATTGCGTCCAACGGTCACCAAATTTACACCATTGTGCTCTCAAAGTCCTACATACAAAGTTTTCAAGAAAAAACCACCCGGTCATCGCCAATTATCGTTGACCACATCGTTCCTAAAATTCGCTAGGTTGCACTCATCGTCGATTTATTTTGGAGTCAATCACAACTCGGAATTTTTGTTACTCGTAAAACCTTTCCAAATACGCATCTATGCGCGAGTATAAACCTGTAAATTTCTTTTCATCAGAGCCTCAAAGTCGGTCAAATGGTCAAAATCCTGTCCATACAGTTAACTTTTTAGGTCATCCTTTAAGGTTTACCATTTCAACCGAATTTTGGACTGCTCTGTTTTAAGCAAAACAAATGTTACTTGTTTTATTTTATTATGACTGCTGGACTAATACTATTACCTTTTGAGTTTTTCTTCTTTCTTAGGGCAGGCTGATTTGTGTTGGCAATCAAACTGGTCCACTTTACAAGATAAACGGTAGCCACGACATCCCATCTGAGCCAGATCAACCACAGAGGGAAAAAAATGTCTGGTAGTACAAGAGACGATCTCAAAATGACAGTAATTGCAGAATTCGTCAGTCAGGGGGACAAGGGACATCATGAGGATGTCATCGCCCTTTTTTCAGAAAATCAATGACCTCCCAGAGAAGGTGAAACATTCCGAACCGGCTACTACTGTGAACGTTCCTCCCGTTAACTTATGGAAACCTCCTCCTCATTTCCCACTTTTCAGTTTTTTAATATCCAACCCTTCCCTTGCCTATGCCGTCGAGACAAGAGTCTCTACCATAGATCCCCCTACCCTTGACTTGACATTGTCAAACCCTCCATATGCCGGCATTTCCTACCAACTACCCGATGGTAGCCATCCTTTAAATATGGCACCCTCATACCAAACTTCACTACCGACTTACATTAATCCTATCACTTACCCAATGCCAACCTACACCAACCCTACCACTCATCAAAACCAAGCTATCTACACAAATTTCCCCACTTCTCAAAACACCAACACTTTACGAAATCACCTTGTACACCCTGAACTAGGCCACTATGAGGAGATGGAAAATTCCTGGAGAACCGAACAAGACAGGCGCTACAAAGAGATGGAACACAAAGTGGCTGAGATGCTTGAACAATCCGCAAGAGCCACTAGTAAGGCGACTAGTCTAAGTTACGACGATCTCTGCATGCATCCAGAATTGGATTTGCCCGAAGGTTTCAAGGTGCCCAAATTTGAAATGTTCAATGGAACTGGAAACCCCAAGGCCCACTTGTGATCTTTCTGTGATCAACTGATTGGGGTAAAGAATAACCAAGCTCTGATCATGAGGCCATTAAATCAAAGCTTGACTGGGGAAGCTTTGAAATGGTTCACCACGCAAGATTTACGCCAATGGATCACGTGGAAAGACATGGCTAAATCATTCAGGAAAAGTTTGAGAGATGATGAAGGACCCCTTGGGTGGTTTAGTTTAGGATTTGTACCCCTGTGTGGGACTGACATTTGTATACCCTGTTCCCTTATTGTGTATCCACATTCAATAAATTCATAAAGTTATGTATAAATTTTGGGGAAAACAAAACGTCTTAACGACATCTGCATCCTTCAAATCGATAGGCTTACCTTTGGCTTTAAAAGGTCACATGCATGTTAGGACACTATATATATTGTTTGTGTGCTATATGCTATGCAATATGTGTTTTGTGCCTATTTGATTTATGTGCTTAAATACATCTGTTTTGACTTGAACATGAACGGTCCATTATTCAGTTCCAAAATCTTAGAATGTCATTAAGCACGTAAAACCCCAAAATCAAACTTTTTTAAAGTCCACCAAAAATCACCCGAGCTCTCAAAATGTTACATAGAAGTCCAAATATGCCATGTTTTCATTAAAATATATATATATATCGTCTGGTCATCATTCAATTATCGTTTACCACGTCATTCCTAAAAATCACTTCACTACATCCCAGTGGTAGCCAGAGTCACACCCCAAGCCCCTGAAACCTTACATTAAAGTCCAAATATTCAAAGTTTTCTAGAAAAGCCGTCTGATCATCATTGACCACATCGTTCCGATAAATCATTTTATTGCGTCCAACGGTCGTAAAAATTACACCCTTATGCTCTCAAAGTCCTACATACAATGTTTTCAAGAAAAAACCACCCGGTCATCGCCAATTATCATTGACCACGTCGTTCCTAAAATTCGCTAGGTTACACCCATCGTCGATTTATTTTGGAGTCAATCACAACTCGGAATTTTTGTTACTCCAGAAAAGCTTTCCAAATATGCATCCATGCGCGAGTATAAACCTGTAAATTTCTTTTCATCAGAGTCTCAAAGTCGGTCAAATGGTCAAAATCCTGTCCATACAGTTAACTTTTTAGGTCATCCTTTAATTTTTACCATTTCAACTGAATTTTGGACTGCTCTGTTTTAAGCAAAACAAATGTTACTTGCTTTATTTTATTATGACCGATGGACTAATACTGTTACCTTTTGAGTTTTTCTTCTTTCTTAGGGAAGGCTGATTTGTGTTGGCAATCAAACTGGTCCACTTTACAAGATAAAAGGTAGCCACGACATCCCATCAGAGCCAGACCAACCACAGAGGGAAAAGAAAATGTCTGGTAGTACAAGAGACGATCTCAGAATAATAGTAATTGCAGAATTCGTCAGTCATGGGGACAAGGGACATCATGAGGATGTCAGCGCCCTTTTTTCAGAAAATCAACGACCTCCAAGAAAAGGTGAAACATTCTGAACCGGCTATTGCGGCGAACGTTCCTCCCGTTAACTTATGGAAACCTCCTTCTCATTTCCCACTTTCGAGTTTTCCAATATCCAACGCTTCCCTTGCCTATGCTGCTGAGACAAGAGTATCTACTATAAATCCCCCTGCTATTGACTTAACCATGTCAAACCCTCTATATGCCGGCACTTCCTACCAAGTACCCGATGCTAGCCATCCTTTAAATATTGCACCCTCATACCAAACTCCACTACTGACTTACATTAATCCTATCACTTTCCCAATTCCAACCTACACCAACCCTACCACTCATCAAAACCAAGCTATCTACACAAATTTTCCCACTTCTCAAAACACTAACACGTTATGAAATCGCCTCGTACACCCTGAACTAGTCCACTACGAGGAGACGGAAAAGTCCTGGAGAGCTGAACAAGACAGGCGCTACAAAGAGATGGAACACAAAGTGGCTGAGATGCTTGAACAATCTGCAAGAGCCACTTGTAAGGCGACTGGTCTAAGATACGACGATCTCTGCATGCATCCAGACTTGGATTTACCTGAAGGTTTCAAGGTGCCCAAATTTGAAATGTTCAACGAAACTGGAAACCCCAGGGCCCACTTGCGATATTACTGTGATCAATTGATTGGGGTAAAGAAGAACCAAGCTCTGATCATTAGGCTATTCAGTCAAAGCTTGACTGGGGAAGCTTTGGAATGGTTCACCACACATGATTTACGCCAATGGATCACGTGGGAAGACATGGCTGAATCATTCATGAAAAGG
Organism: Lycium ferocissimum; assembly: GCF_029784015.1. NCBI lineage: Eukaryota > Viridiplantae > Streptophyta > Magnoliopsida > Solanales > Solanaceae > Lycium > Lycium ferocissimum. The sequence continues at coordinate 23,666 of NW_026726827.1, forward strand.
TTTTAGTTCAGCATAGACACATTCCTCGATCGATATTACCTCGAAAGGGTAAAACAGAAACTTATGGAGAATTTTCGTGAATATGTTGTCTGATGGAGAGTAGAAGCTGCACGGGTGCAACCTCCGATGAACGAAGATGAGTTAACTACTACTTTTATCAGCATCCAAAATCCCGAGTACTATGACTGGATGTTGTGCATGATGGGCCAAAAATTCTCTGAAATCGTCAAGATGGGAGAAGCTGTGGAAGACGGTTTCAAAGCCGGGAAAATCACAAACTATGTGTCATTACGAGTTGCTAGCACTATGGAAGTATTGAAAGAAAAGGAGGAAGGGGTATTCGCCATGTTTACACCAGCAGTTGAATCCCAGACCTAGCTTTAAGGAAGGTTGAAATGGGTATACTCCACGCAATCAAATAAAAGCGGTTAATCCTTTGAACGGATGGTATAGGTCATCAATGATGTACTTATCACTCGGGAATGGTGGGACGCGATACGGAGAGGTGTATTAACCTTAAACGCAAAATCCAAGAATTAATCGACAACAAGGTGGTTTCTTCAAACTGATGGCATGACGTTACACAAGGCCACCAACTCAGACGTCATAGAAAATGTCACATTTGCAGTGGTTGCTTTTCTTCTCTTGTAATCGCACCCTTTTGCTTGTAATCAAATTACATTTGACCTATCTCTTATGGCATTGATATGTAGAAAACCCATATTAGGTTTGGTCTTGCTCTGTGCATTAGAAATCTAAATGACATTCCTTGTAATATGAACTACACAATGACCTGATTTCCCGAGGTGGGATACGTAGGCAGTCCATGTAGGACTCGGTCACTTCATCTGAAAAATTTCAACCTTTAGTCTGAACTACGTTCGACTTGATTTCTGCATTACGGGATACGTAGGCACTCTGTGAGCTTGGTCGTGCCAAACAAAAAATTCAAGAAACCCCTAGCAAGCCACAGAGATGAGACTTCGAAAGAGCTTGGAATTGGCGCATGAGCTTACCACACATACCTAACTGGGGCAGAATATTTGAGAGGATCTCAAAATTTCCTTCAAGTAAATCAGGACCGTGAGTTAGCCGGTCCAAAGCCTCAAACTGTTGTAGAAATTTTGAGAAGATCTCAAAATTTCTTCTCTCGATAGTTCATAAGAGTTAACATATCCAATACCTTAAACTGAGGCAGAATTTTTTAGAGGGTCTCAAAAATTCCAAAGAATTTAGAATTGGCACGAGAGTTTGCTAACACAACTTCAACTGGGGCAGAATTTTTGAGATCTTTCTCAAAAATTACTTCACAAGACTCGCATGAGAGGTCGCCGACACATTTTTGACTGGGGCAAAATTTTTTAGAGGGTCTCAAAAAATTTCAATTCGACGTTTGGCACAAAAGGTCGTCGACACGACTTAAAATTAGGATAGAATTTTTGAGAGGGTCTCAAAATTCTTTCACAAGACTCGGCGTGAGAGTTCGTCAAACGTCCGAACTTAAAGGAAAAGAATTGTTGAAGAGCTCTCAAAATTTCCAAATTCAAATTTAGCACGAGAGTTCGCCAATACATTCTCAATTAGAGCAGAATTTTTGAGTGGATCTCAAAATTTCCATCACAAGATTGGATGTAAAAGTTCGTCGATACATTCAAAACTGGCGCAGAATATTTGAGAAGATCTCAAAAAATCTGCAAGTGATGTACCCCTACAAAAAAAAATATACGGGAGTATTGAAGCAATGAAACTGGGAAATTTTTTTGGGGTGGGACCTCAAAAATTCCATAGTAAACAACATCACAACTTATGAGAAAGTTCAAAGTTCTTCTATGTGGTAGACTGAGGCAGAATTTTTGAGAAGGGTCCTAAAAAATTCCAGCAAGGCTGCATCTCGACACCGGACAAGCTTGCACACCAAAAGAAGGAGCATCAGGACAACGAGGACAAGCCAACACGAATCAGTCTCCCCAACTAAGAATTTTTCTTTGAATGCAAGAACAACGAAGTCATAAAGTTGACAATAACCGAGACCGCCAGCATGACAAAGGCATTATTAGGCTTATCGTGGCATAGCCATAATAAGCCAGACAGTTTCACTCTCACTTTATCTATCACGTTGTTACTTCTATGTTATTAACAATTGATCTGAAATTTTGCAGGGGAAATGGTTATGTGTGATGGCTAAGATTACAAGATGACATCCGAACCACTATGTCCTAATCATAAAAAAACCAAAGATTTTTCGTTTTTCACAAATTCTGTCAGGCGATTACATAAGGGTAACACCGCCAAGCATCAAGTATGTCGATCAAATTGAAGAGGCACTCGATATGTCGAATTGCACGGAAAGACTATCAAGACTGACAAAATGGAAATCAAGCTTTCAGCAACAACCAGAAATATCAAACAAAGCCTATTTGATAGCACAAGCCGAACGACTAGACTTTGAACTTTCTTCTCTATACTTCGTCATTCGTTTTGACTACTTTAACGACTTTGCTTTAAAATTATGCAGAAGTCAACATCAAGGTGTCAATAACTCTTCTTGACCATAAATGGGAGCAATTTGTTGTAGAGGATCAAAATCTCTAGCAAAAGCAAAGATCTACTAAGTACGATCAAAGATCACCAAAAATGATGGAAAGCGTGGCCTGCCTCTACAACGAGCAAAGGATGCTCGACGGTTTTGTATATGCCATTAACCTTTCTGCAGGTTTTTTTTAACTACGGTCGCTAGGAAAGCAGTAACGTATCTACTAATCATTTTCTGTAAGTACAGGTCGTACGAGTATCAGAATGGACTTTGATACGACTCAAAATTCAGAGAGGTATTAAGGTAATTGCCATATGCTAGGTGAAGACGTAAGCGATGGCGGACTAAATCTGCAAAATGATAGCATTTGGCCACCCATATCAACGAGTCACAGAGGAATCATAAACCGTGTCGAACACATGGTTTTCGGTATTTCAATTTATTTTTTACACAGAAATGGGATTTACTATTTGTTTACCCGAAAGTGGGATTTGCTATTTGTTTCCCCAAAAGTGGAATTTATTACTTGTTTTCCTGGAAGTGGGATTTTACTACTTGTTTATCCGCAAGTGGGACATTTACTTTTAACGTATTTACTCGTCCACTTTATAAAGGGACGTATATGTGCTTGTCCACCTTAGAAAGGGACATACTTGCTCGTCCACCTTAGAAAGGGGCGTATGTTTGCTTGTCACCTTAGAAAGGGACATATCTGCTCGTCCACCGTAGAAAGGACGCATATGTGCTCATCCACCTTAGAAAGGGGCATATATTTGTTTGTCCACCTGAGAAAGGGACAAATATGCTCGTCCACTTTAGAAAGAGACGTATATGTGGTTGTCCACCTTAGAAAGGGACATACTTGCTCATCCACCTAAGGGGCGTATATTTGTTCGTCCACCTTAGAAAGGGACATACTTGTTCATCCAGCTTAATATTACACTGCATTATCCCTTTGATAAGGTTTTCTCAGATTATGCAGTTAACCAAGCTAAGAGGATGCATTTGCATGCCTAGAGGGCCATCATTCAACATACAAAGGACGAAAGAAAGACGATCCAGCCAAGAGGGCCATATCTGCTCTTCATACAAACATGCCGCGAAGGCCATTCATACAAACATGTCGAGAGGGCCATTCATACCAAATGGTGCCAAGAAGGTCACCTATTTTCATACGAACAGCCAAGAGGGCCATTCATATCAAACTACCGAGAGGGCCATTTTATTCAAACAATGATCAGAGGAGGTCAAAGCAATGTAAATCCGGTTAGGAGACTGCAGTTTTCGCTTCAAAGGTCAAAGCGATGTAAATCCGGTCAGGATGACCGCAGTTTTCGCTCCAAAGATCAAAGCGATGTAAATTCGATCAGGAAGCCGCATTATTCATTTTTCAAAGTCCCCCACAATGTTACCCAGCAGATGGAAGAAGGTTTGAAGCCACTAAGGAGAGAAGCAGGCTGATCAAACCAGATTCAGATGCGTGCAGAGAAAATATGGAACTTTTTCTTAGTAGCAAACCGGGGCACATTGCAGAAGAGTGGAGCAGACTCTTCGGGTGAGATTTGAAGGTCACCTTTCACCACAGTCAAACTACACCCCTGCAAAAGGCATGTAGGTTATTCCTTTCGAGGTCGTCCTCTTTTAGTTTCATATATAGTTTCGAACCAAAGGTTACTTCCGCATAAGGAATACCCTTTTTTACGGATCGAGTCGAACTACATACGACCTGATTCCCGAGGACAGGGATATGTAGGCGAACTAACTGCCAAAGCTCGGTCCTAATCCAAACTCCCTCTAATCATGTCCCAAGCTCCCGGTCTCATAAATTCAGCACAAGGGCAATTTTGTAAGTTTGCAAAAAATTGAGTCGAACTACAAGTGGCTTGAATTCTCATATAGTCTGAGACATGTAGGAAGCTTAATGCTAGGGTTCGGCCATAACTTTCAAACTTGCATATATTTTATTTTCGCTTTAATAGATGAGCTGAGTTGGTCGGACATAAATCGGGTTTGTCAACTTTTGTTGCCCAAGGATGACTCCGCCATCCCTGCACGACGAAGGGACAGTTGTTGACACCTAATTTTTGCCCTCCAAAAATTCAAATTAATTAGTCAAGCTTCTTGAATCGGAAACCGAGTAAAATAATTATTCAGAAAATCAAAAATACTTCCTAAAATTACTTTTAGTGATATTTCGCCATTTTATTGGCAAAATGCCCTAATATATATTATGTATATTCTACTTATAACTTTAAGTATAAATTATATGAGATAAGGGTCAAAAACATACCCTAACTATCACTTTTTTTTGAGTTTCATATCTAAACCTTCATAAGGTTGAGAAAACTACCTAAACTATCACTATCTAGTATGCAAAACATGCCTGAACTAAATGTGTGAACTCACTCTCCAAAAAGCAAGTGAAGTTTCTCAAAAAAATTATCCACATGGCATAAGTAATGCTATGGTGGTATCTACAGGGAAATTAAAATATAATATTTTTTTATAAAAAACTGTATATTTTTTTAAAAAAAAATCAGCATTTAAAACAAATATGGAAAAAAAAAATTTGTAAAACAAAAAATTAGAAATCAGAAAATGATGATTTAAAAAATGGAAAAGTGGATTTTAAAAAAAAAATGTGAAAACTAAATAATCAGTTTTCTTATTTTTTTTAAAAAAAAATAACTTTTCCTTTTTTTAAACTATTTTTTTATTTTCTATAATTTTTGATATTTTTTTACAAAAATTATTATTTTTCAGTTTGTTTTTTAAAACAAATAGTCTTTTTTTTTTTTTTTTTTTTTTTTAAAATTTTCATGTAGATGCCATTGTGACATTATTTATCCATGTGGACAACACTGGCAACATTTTTATATAAAATGGAGAGTGTAGATCACATGTCATTCAAGAATAATTTGAGGTATATTTTGCAAACTAGATAGTGATAGTTTAGGTAGTTTTCTCAATCTTCTGATAGTTTAGGTTTGAAACTCAAAAAAAAGTGATAGTTGGGGTGTATTTTTGACCCTTATCTCTAAATTATATCGATTTTATCAATTCGAAAACCAATTTGCATAAAAACAAGGGCTTTAATTAAAAACGCATTGTAGTTGTCAATTTAAAGTCATTTTTACTTTGTCACAATCAAGAAGCTTAGCTAATTAAATTGATAATCAATTCATCTTAATCTTACTTCAATTTGGCTGGATTTTAAAGACTTGGTTTTGACCTAAAAGAATTAATTTCAGCTTGAGCTGAGTTGGGTCAGTTTTCACAAATATGGCTACAATTGAAATACAAAGGCTTATTTTAGAAACTCAAATTTAGCCAATTCTAGACCTCCCATCTGCAAAATTCTTGAGCCCAACTGGGAACCAACCCAGCCCATTACCTTGATATTCCCCAAAAACCTTTTACCTCTTTTCATTGTCGTACAACAGCACAAACACCCTAATCTCTGTACACAACAAGAACCAAATGAACCCTAGCCTTCACGCAGTCAGCAAAGCCATAGCTGGCAATGTTATTTTTGGCTCATAACAGCACGCGGTGTTTCATCCTCAGACACGGTTCGGCCAAAAATGGCAAACAGTTATGGTTCTTGTCTTCAGATGACAAATGGTAACATGCTTTCTTAAAACCTTTTTGATTTCTTTTTTTTCGGATTTCAAACATTTGTTTACAAATCAACGGATTTCAAACAAATTTAAAAATGAATTTCAAATTTGCGAAATGTCCCACATCGGTTGAACCCTCGTAATTGGGACTTTTGGTGCTCTATATAAAGAACCCCATTCTCTTCTTCAAAAGCACAGTTTTCTAGCCCAAAAAACAACTGAGTTTTTAGTTCACTTAACTTAAAACAAGAAAGTTTCTTGTAAAGTCGAGTCTCTGCGTTTAAAATTTTCTTTTGATTCATCTCTTACACTGAGTCAAAGTCAAAGGTGAAAGTGATCGTCATCTCTCGTCGCCCCCGTCCCTGCCTACAAAGAAGGTAATTCTCTTCTCTTGTTCTCTAATTCTTTTTTTCTTTTTCTTTCCGTCTGTGCTCTTAGATTGTTGTAAATTAGATGTTTAGGTTCCTTTATTTTCCTATGTGTTTTCTTAATCTAGTTTAGCTTAGTCTTTCTTTACAGTAAATGTCTTTATTTTCTCTTTTGTGGTTAAGCATGATTCTATATGGTTAAGTAGTAATCATCCTTTAAATAGAGAATATGCATAATTTTGCTTTGAGTGTGAAATGTGGAATGGTTCTTGTAACTGCCATTAGATAAATATAAGACGAGTATTATAAGTTCTCTAGTCTCAAAATATATGATGAGTAGGTTAATATTTTAGTCCTGCCTAAAGCATTTGACTAAGCGGAGGCAGGATTTCATATTTCAATTTTCAGAGATATTATTGTTTGTTTGGTATGATGTTGAATTGAAATTTGAATGATTTCATGTCTTTCCTATTTCCATTTTTAAACTAGTCGCTTAAATTATCGATTAAATCTTTTTTCTCCAAACTTTGACTGATCTCTTAGTGTGAGCCTATTTGAGTCATGTAATCTTAATAAGGTTTAAATCTCATTTTTATTTTTTCTCCTCTTAAAGGATAACGTAAATCTTTTTTTTTTTTTTTCAAATTTATTGTTGGAAAGTATTTTAGAAAATTAACATAACCTTTGGTATTTAAAAAAAACTTGTGAAAATGTTGGTTAAGTAAATGTTAGTTCTCCTATTGTTTGAAGCATAAGTAAATTTCTGCACATTTTTCCCTTGGCATGATGAAGTTTTCTTTAACAGATATGACATGCCAAAATCTACCCTGTTCCTTCCTTGTGCTTTCAACCTTTAACAAAGAGGACTTAACTATTTTAATCTATATGTGTATCATTTGAAATATGAAAAAGGTGTTAACCTTGCTTATGGTTAAATAGCATGAATTTTCTCTGACTACGATGAGTCCTGCCTAGATTTCATATTTGCCGACACTTGATTTTACCTTGCTTATGCTATTGGGAGTTGGGTTTAGTCTATGGTCAATAATTTGAGTTGATTAACTAATTGTTTGGTTCAAACTAGAACCTCCCCTTTCTCTTTGGTTATTCACACTAAAGCACTGGTCCATTACAAAGGATCAGTTCATGGTCTATATTGGGATTGGAATTACTAGGATGATGGTAGTTATGACTTCAGTGACGGATTTTCACTTTAAAAAATGGTCTAATGGGATTAGAACTTCTTTTTTGGTGCCATATACTTATTGATAACTGAGCGGTTGTATTAGCTTGAATCAGTCTTTCCATGAAATCTTAAACAATTCAAAGTCTCTTGTGTTTCCAACTATTGGTGTTGATCAAAACCTTTTGAGAAACCTGTCTTGTTTAAATTTTAGTGACCTCTAAGGGAATTAGTTTTTCTTGACCTCAACCCCACTATTCTTTTCTTCTCTTGAAATGTATTAGAAGGCTTTTATCTGTTCTGTCTATATTTTGCCCAGTTAGAGTGTGGCATACAATTTTTAAGTGAAATTATGTGTTAAGAGTCTTCCTTGTATGTGATAGGTGCTTTTGAATTTGCTTGAGTTTTTATTGAATGCATTTCTATCAGTTTGAGTGTCGAGGTTTTAAATGTCCAATCACTCTTTACAAAGCATGAACCTTTTTCTCCCTTTTAGCTCATGAAGACATTTACTTGCAATTTCTATTATTGCTTTCGTATCTGAAAAATTGAAATCTGCACTTTGTTTAGTCATAACCCCATCATGTCTTTGAGATAACTTGCGGAACAATTCATTTTTTGTACCTTAAAGCTAGAGTTCCAAACTAACTTCCCTTTGCTTTGGAATAGCTCGATTGAAAGAAATAAGTGGAAAGGATTGTTCATTTTTTTCTAAACTTCTCTTTGATAAGTGTGAAAGAGTTTAAACTTCCTTCTTATTTTGGTTACTATTTTTCTTTTTAGTAAGTAAAAACTAGTTTGACTGTTTTTCCTTTTGAATTTAGCTCAACAGATCTCTGAAAATTTGGTTCGAATTTGAGTCGACTTGTTGTTTGTCTCCATTATGGATGCTACTTAGATAAAATGAGTATAAATATAGGAGAATTGGACTAACTTGGTTCAGGAGAATGAGGGATAATCTTATCGCTATATTCTTAATTTCTCCCCGTGTGAGATTTGAGTTCTTTTTATCAAAATTTATGTATCTGTTTGAGCCGTGGTTAAGCTTCTGCAGTTGGTTTTATGACAATGTGCTCACTTTGTTTGCGGGATATATTTGACAATATATATATATATATATATATATATATATATATATATATATATATATATATATATATATATATATGTATGTATGTATGTATGTATGTATGTATATTTTTGGTTGGTCGGTATGAATGTGTTAGCATCACTCGAGTAGATATATTGAGAACTCAATTCATCTTTGACGCAGCTACTGTATTCTAAGAGCTTGTGTAATGAAACATGTCTTCTAGGAGCAAAATAAAATGCTTCTTTCATAGTAATATGTTTGAAGTCATTTAATACATGTAAATCTAGAAACATGACTCAGATTAATAATTTTGATGATATATCTGTAGCTTTAGATTAAATAGCTTTCCTTATTCCTGTTAAGTATGTTGGAGTTGTTTAGCTGACAATGTAATCTGTAAAAAAGGCAGATTTCGTCGAAAGTAAATTTGAGTTTAACTTAAGTTATTCTAGTAACTAGAGGTGTTTGTCTCAAGTATTTTATGGGTGAATAACTAGTGATAACTCTTCTTTTGAATAGTATACGGAATAAATTACTGATTCTTCTTCTTTTATTTCCTATGCAAGTGAAATACCTCAACGAGTCTACACGAACTCTAGCCTTTAGCATTCTGTTTTGGGCCCGTGGCCCAAAACAATATTCCGTTGAGTCAAGCCCAACATTCATTCTATCATGTCCGATGCTTTGAAGGCCCAACCATGGGTGAAAATGGCAACTGGTGGGCTCGGTAGGCCTGCCAGTCTAACTTTTCTCTTTATTTCATATTTGTGTACATGTATATGTAAATAATGTCTGTATAAATATTGAAACCCAATGGTTAGAACTTACGCATATATACATCGCGTAGAGTGGATTAGGAAACTCTAAAGAAAAAATGATTTTCAAACAAGGAATTAACAAATGATAAATGATGTATGAAACATGGTAAATGATTTTTTAACTTGATAATTTCTTCAAAGACGATATACGAGACATATATATATATGTGTGTGTGTATATTAATCGAAAGAAAAAGCAACATTTGGGTATTAGCTTTGAAAATTGAAACTGTTTTGAGTCATTTTTACGGTAAAAAGTTGAAATGATTTTTGTGCTTAAAGGAAATTGAGAAGAAACTAATTTCATAAGGTAGTAGAATAAAAAAATGAATTTCAAAAACCATAAAATCTTAATTAAGGATTTTCCAAATGGGCCCAAAGCTCAAACCTTAAGACATGAAACGAAGAGAAAATACATTTGTATCCAAATTTGAAATGAGATGGCTTTGGTTGTAGAATATAGTTGATTATATAAGCATCAATGGACTAACAGAGATAAAAGAAAACTCTTTTATCTACTTATATTTATCAAAACCTATACTATTTTATGAAGGAGATATACTCCATATATTTTCTATACATATAATAAGTCTTATAAGGACGAAAATCACGACATTAGGACCAAGTAGTAGGAAGTCTACTTTAAGTGAAATCTTAAGTGTGTTTTGGTCCGAAAATGAAGTGAATTTAACTTTCTTATAATATTTTTCAAAAGAAACAAATTTTTTATCCGTAAAGATATTTTTGCCAATGGTGGAATTTTATGATAAAAAATGACAATTTTTTACAAGAAAAAAACATTTTAGCAATAATTACAATCAATCACACATTGAAGCTCGTCGGTCAACCATATTCTACGGATCCTTAATACTAGAGTGCTTAAAACCTTCCTTAAGGGATCACCAGAGCCCTTACGTTGAACTTTGGTACCAAAGGATTTCCCTTTTGCGTGAAAAAATCCTTTCACTAGATTTCCTAATTTCTTTTATAAAATTAGGTGGTGACTTTAAAAAATATAAAATTCAAATAGAGTTCACAACCTCATAGTAGCTTTTATGCACCCGCGTAAAAGTGAGCCGTAACAGAATGATAAATACCTCGGGGGACTTTCTAGGTTCTAACCATAAAGATTTCAATATAATGTTATATAATTGTGAATACTTGCTTATTTGTTTATTTTCTTGCAAAATATAAATTGTCATGCATTTCATATCATAAACTCCGCCACTCTTAGCATTTATTTTATAGTTTGTTTCAAAGGCGACTTCGCGGAGCATGCAGTCGTTTCTTTACTATAAAAGAAAAAATATTTCTTCTGGAATCGTTATCAGGCGGGATTGGTTCGCGGTCGTCCAACAGCCCTAACGGTTCAACCCTAGTTGTTCGCTCGAGTTCCTGGTCATTTGTAAAAGCCCACTCTAGTGATAACTAGGATAGAGCAAAGTCAAATCCCTACCGAACTAGAGCATTCATGCCTACACGAGCCTTGGGTATCTCAGACCTACTTAAGGCTCATTAAGAAGAATACCTTGTGCTCGACGGTCTATGACCCGAAGACGCCGCATCCAACTATGTGAAAAATTGAAGGATGGACATGCCGTTATTCAAGTCGTTTCTTCTTGGGGTTGAGAATTTTTCCTTTACTTTTTAGACTTCATCCGAGAGGAGCTCGGAAAGTTCGAGAGATGATGAAAGACCCCTATGGCGGTTTAGTTTAGGATTTGTACCCCTGCGTGGGACTGACATTTGTATATCCCGTTCCCTTACTGTGTATCCACATTCAATATATTCATAAAGTTATGTATAAATTTTGGGGCAAAGGAAACGTCTTAACGACATCCACATCCTTTGAAATCGATAGGCTTACCTTTGGCTTAAAAAGGTCACATGCACGTTAGGACACTATATATATTGTTTATGTCTTTGTATGCTATGCAATATGTGTTTTTTGCCTATTTGATTTATGTGCTAAGTACATCTGTTTTGCCTTGAACATGAACGGTCCATTATTCGGTTTCAAAATCTTAGAATGCCATTAAGCACGTAAAACCCCAAAATCAAACTTTTTAAAGTCCACCTAAAATAACCCAAGCTCTCAAAACCTTTCATAGAAGTCCAAATATACCATGTTTTCATTAAAAAAAAAAAAAATCTTCTGGTCATCATTCAATTATCGTTTACCACGTCATTCCTAAAAATCACCTCACCACATCCCAATGGTAGCCAGAGTCATACCCCGAAACCTTACATTGAAGTCCAAATATTCAAAGTTTTCCAGAAAAGCCGTCTGATCATCGTTGACCACATTGTTCCTATAAATCACGTTATTGCGTCCAACGATCATCAAAATTACACCATTGTGCTCTCAAAGTCCCACATACAAAGTTTTCAAGAAAAAACCACCCGGTCATTGCCAATTATCGCTGACCACGTCGTTCACAAATTCGTTAGGTTGCACCGATCGTCGATTTATTTTGGAGTCAATCACAACTCGGAATTTTTATTACTCCAGAAAAGCTTTCCAAATACGCATCTATGCGCTAGTATAAACCTGTAAATATCTTTTCATCAGAGTCTCAAAGTCGGTCAAATGGTCAAAATCCTGTCCATACAGTTAACTTTTTAGGTCATCCTTTAAGGTTTACCATTTCAACCGAATTTTGGACTGCTCTGTTTTAAACAAAACAAATGTTACTTGTTTTATTTTATTATGACTGATGGACTAATACTGTTACCTTTTGAGTTTTTCTTCTTTCTTAGGGAAGGCTGATTTGTGTTGGCAATCAAACGGTCTACTTTACAAGATAAAAGGCAGCCACGACATCACGCATCTAGAGCGGATCAACCACGAGAGGAAAAAATGTACGGTAGTACAGAGACGATCTCGGAAAAGACGATGGTGCACGGGGACTAAATCGATCGGGGGACAAGGGACATCATGAGGATGTCATCGCCCTTTTTTCAGAAAATCAACGACCTCCCAGAGAAGGTGAAACATTCCAAACTGGCTACTATTGCAAACGTTCCTCCCGTTAACTTATGGAAACCTCCTCCCCATTTCCCACTTTTGAGTTTTCCAATATCCAACCCTTCGCCTGCCTATGCTGCTGAGACAAGAGTCTCTACTACAAATCCCCCTACCCTTGACTTAACAATGTCAAACCCTCCATATGCCGGCATTTTCTACTAAGTACCCGATGCTAGCCATCCTTTAAATATCGCACCCTCATACCAAACTCCACTACCGACTTACATTAATCCTATCACTTACCCAATGCCAACCTACACCAACCCTACCACTCATCAAAACCAAACTATCTACACAAATTTCCCCACTTTTCAAAACACCAACACTTTACGAAATCGCCTCGTACACCCTGAACTAGGACACTACGAGGAGTTGGAAAATTCCTGGAGAGCCGAACAAGACAGGCGCTACAAAGAGATGGAACACAAAGTGGCCGAGATGCTTGAACAATCCGCAAGAGCCACTAATAAGGCGACTAGTCTAAGTTACGACGATCTCTGCATGCATCCAGAATTGGATTTACCCGAAGGTTTCAAGGTGCCCAAATTTGAAATGTTCAACGAAACTGGAAACCCTAAGGCCCACTTGTGATCTTTCTGTGATCAATTGATTGGGGTAAAGAATAACCAAGATCTGATCATGAGGCTATTCAATCAAAGCTTGACTGGGGAAGCTTTGAAAAGGTTCACCACGCAAGATTTACGCTAATGGATCACGTGGGAAGACATGGCTAAATCATTCAGGAAAAGGTTTCAGTTCAACATAGACACAATCCTCGATCGATATTACCTCGAAAGGGTAAAACAGAAACCCATGGAGAATTTCTATGAATATGTTGTTCGATGGAGAGTAGAAGCTGCACGGGTTCCAAACTAACTTTCCTTTGCTTTGGAATATCTCGATTGAAAGAAATAAGTGGAAAAGATTGTTCATTTTTTTGCTAAACTTCTCTTTGATAAGTGTCAAAGAGTTTGAAATTCCTTTTTATTTTGGTTACTCTTTTTCATTTTAGTAAATAAAAACGAGTTTGAGTGTTTTTCCTTTTTAATTTAGCTCAACCGATCTCTGAAGAATTTGAGTCGACTTGTTGTTTGTCTCCATTATGGATGCTACTTAGCTAAAACGAGTATAAATCTAAGAGAATTGGACTAACTTGGTTCAGGAGAATGAGGGATAATCTTATCGCTATATTTTTAATTTCTCCCCTATGAGATTTGAGTTCTTTTTATCAAAATTTACGTATCTGTTTGAGTCGTGTTTATGCTTCTGCAGTTGGTTTTTTATGACAATGTGCTCACTTTGTTTGCGGGATATATTTGATATATATATATATATATATATATATATATATATATATATATATATATACACGCTTTTGGTTGGTCGGTACGAATGTGTAGCATCACTTGAGTAGATATATTGAGAACTCAATTCATCTTTGACGCGACCTCTTTTGTATTCTAAGAGCTTGTGTAATGAAACATGTCTTCTAGGAAAACAA